>NC_050193.1:2695117-2727617 GCF_008315115.2 Sander lucioperca | reverse complement strand
ATAAATACAGATCAGTCACTGTAGCTGTGTTTAGGGATCAAATGTATTGAAATTTGGAATGAGAAAAAGTTTGCTTCTCAACATACAGCACTGATCACACAAACAATTGAGGCCGGTTTTCGGGTTTATCTATTAGTGAGTGTTGTGCGAAGGTAAGGGACAAAAACTTCAGTTTTCGTACGTGAAAGAGATTTAAAACAAACAAGATTCTTTACTGTTTTTTTCTTTCCCTTCCCTGTTAAATGTGGACATCTACAAAGTGGTGGTAACCTTGTTTGAGATGTCATCCAATTAACATGTTTATAGAAATGTGAGATGTGGGTTTGTGTATGCATTATTGTTTTAAACTTGTACATCTAGAGTTTTTTTTGGACATTAACAGTAAGGTGATAATTTTACTTCCAGTTAATTAGTGAGGTTGTAGTGGGTGTTGGCGGTGTACAGTTTTAATGTACAAATGTTTTAGTATTATTATCTACCTACATGAGAATATTAGGAACACAATGTAAACAAAAACGATGAAGATGAAAATATCTAAGTATAGTTAAAGAGAATCTATAGCAGAGCTGTTGGATTGCATTAGATTGCCCTACCTAATAAAGTGCTTAGTCAGTGTTTATTAAATGTAAATGATAAAAATGATCTCTAGTTTGTTACAATCACCCAGCATTACTTCATCTTATTATTATAACTATGGATATTTTGTGGATGTTTTAACACTAAGCTGCATCAAAAACAACTGCAAGGAAGTTCAATCATCAGACCATCTTTCATATACCCGTTAAAGAAATACTACTTTAACAGAGAGTGGATGTTTGTTAAAGTGTTAAACAGCTTTACGGTAGTTTCTTAGCAGAAGTTCCTACACACAGAGGATATTAAAATGTGTAAACCCTGTTCAATTCACTTAACAGCTTTACAGTAGTTTCTCAACAGAAGCTCCTAAAAACATATCTCTGTGCAGGAAAGATGCGTTTTGACCTCCACCCAGCTTCTTATTATGTGTTAATCCTCTCTCTGTCACTTAAACAGCTTTACAATAGTTTCTTAGCAGAAGTTCCTATACACATCTCTCTATGCAGGAAAGATGCATCCGGGCCTCCATAGGGCTTTTTATGATGTGTTAACCCTTTTTATGTCACTTAAACAGCTTTACAGTAGTTTCTTAGCAGAAGTTCCTCTACACATATCTGTATGCAGTAGATGCATCGGGCCTCCACAGGGCTTTTTATGATGTGTGAAATCTGTTCATGTCACTTAAACAGATTTACAGTAGTTTCTTAGCAGAAGTTCCTACAAACATATTGAAATAAATTGATTTTTTTTTCTCGGCACCACAGAGGATATTAAAATGTGTAAACCCTGTCTCTGTCACTTAAACAGCTTTGCGGTAGTTTCTTAGCAGACGTTCCTATACACATCTCTCTATGCAGGAAAGATGCATTTGGGCCTTTATAGGGCTTTTTTATGATGTGATAATCCTTTTTATGTCACTTAAACAGCTTTACAGTAGTTTCTTAGCAGAAGTTCCTATACACATATCTTTATGCAGGAAATATGCATTTGGCCTCCCCAAAGCTTCTTACAGAGTGTTATCCATGTTTCTGTCACTTAACATCTAAAATAAAGTTTCCAGTGGAAAGGCTGTTAGATGGAGAGACTATTATTTAGTTGTAAACAAATTTGAAAATTGTAAAAAGTATGTTATTTATTAAAAAGTGTGAATTATTTATTAATTTGCTATCAATCAATTGATTTGCAGCTGTAATTCCATGTTACAAATGTGTACATGCATTTAAATGTTACTTTATTGTATACAATGTTACTGTAGTGTACAGAATTGCACCAAAATGTTACTGAATCACTGCTGTGTTGGTGAATAAAGGAAATAAGAAAACTATGTTGGGTGTACCAAATTCATTTGTGTGGAACCTGTTGACAAACTTGAATTATGTCAAAGTAAATAGTAAATGTATTATTTAATGACTACAAATGAGATATATGCTTAATTGACAAATGTAAAATATGTAGCCTGTACATATATTATTTAGGTTAATATAACATAACTTACTTAATTTGGTTAAGCTTAAATATCTCTTGTTGATCAGAAGTAAAACATTGTAATTAGCTGAATTTACAATCAGTGTTACTGTAACATAAGTCAGTTAAATGAAATGACCTTAATATTTTTGCTTTTAACTAACTGAATAAAAATACGTGGAACCTGTTGACATAATAAATTTAATTAGTCAATGATTACATTTTTTCAGTGTAGTGTATGTAAGAGTATAGTAGTATATGTGAGAGTATAGTAGTATATGTGAGAGAGTATAGTAGTGTATGTGAGAGTATAGTAGTATATGTGAGAGAGTATAGTAGTATATGTGAGAGAGTATAGTAGTATATGTGAGAGTATAGTAGTGTATGTGAGAGTATAGTAGTATATGTGAGAGAGTATAGTAGTATATGTGAGAGTATAGTAGTATATGTGAGAGTATAGTAGTGTATGTGAGAGTATAGTAGTATATGTGAGAGAGTATAGTAGTGTATGTGAGAGTATAGTAATGTATGTGAGAGTATAGTAGTGTATGTGAAAGAGTATAGTAGTGTATGTGAGAGAGTATAGTAGTGTATGTGAGAGAGTATAGCAGTATATGTGAGAGAGTGTTAGGTGAAGTGAGGAATAGTGGACCCAAATGCAGGGAGAGGCAGACAGGCAGGAGATGGCTTGAGTTCAGGGATTTAATGGATAACAAAAAACGGCAGCTCAGAGGCTGGAAAAAACCACACGAAGAAACTCAGAGAAAAATACAAAAGCAACAGGAAAAACACAGGCTGACGGTGACACGGGCAGGAAACAACAGGAGCAGACTTACAGGGACAGGACACAACGGAATACAAAACGATCTGACACCAGACAAAGGAAACACAGGGGCTAAATAAACTAGGTAACGAGAAGACGCAAGACAGGTGACACCAGGGCTGGGGAACAGGTGGAGCACATCAGACAATCACACAGGCGGGAAAACACAAAGTAAAGCTAGACAAGACAAGACAGAGAACAGAGTATCAAAATAAAACAGGAAACAGGAACAACAGACAGGAAACATGAAATAAACTAAACACAGAGACTTGACACAACAAGATACAACGACACAACAGGGAACAGAAATATACAGAATAATAATAATAATACAAAAAACAGAAAATGTACAAAACCATAGAGTATAGTAGTATATGTGAGAGAGTATAGTAGTGTATGTGAGAGTATAGTAGTATATGTGAGAGAGTATAGTAATGTATGTGAGAGAGTATAGTAGTATATGTGAGTATAGTAGTGTATGTGAGAGAGTATAGCATTGTATGTGAGAGTATAGTAGTATATGTGAGAGAGTATAGTAGTGTATGTGAAAGAGTATAGTAGTGCATGTAAGAGAGTATAGTAGTGTATGTGAGAGTATAGTAGTATATGTGAGAGAGTATAGTAGTGTATGTGAGAGAGTATAGTAGTGTATGTGAGAGTATAGTAGTGTATGTGAGAGAGAGTATAGTAGTGTATGTGAGAGAGTATAGTAGTGTATGTGAGAGAGTATAGTAGTGTATGTGAGAGTATAGTAGTGTATGTGAGAGTATAGCAGTATATGTGAGCGAGTATAGTAGTATATGTGAGAGAGTATAGTAGTGTATGTGAGAGTATAGTAGTATATGTGAGAGAGTATAGTAGTGTATGTGAGAGAGTATAGTAATGTATGTGAGAGAGTATAGTAGTGTATGTGAGAGTATAGTAGTGTATGTGAGAGAGAGTATAGTAGTGTATGTGAGAGAGTATAGTAGTGTATGTGAGAGAGTATAGTAGTGTATGTGAGAGAGAGTATAGTAGTGTATGTGAGAGTATAGTAGTATGTGTGAGAGAGTATAGTAATGTATGTGAGAGAGTATAGTAGTGTATGTGAGAGTATAGTAGTGTATGTGAGAGTATAGTAGTGTATGTGAGAGAGTATAGTAGTGTATGTGAGAGTATAGTAATGTATGTGAGAGAGTATAGTAGTGTATGTGAGAGAGTATAGTAGTGTATGTGAGAGTATAGTAGTGTATGTGAGAGAGTATAGTAGTGTATGTGAGAGTATAGTAGTGTATGTGAGAGAGTATAGTAGTGTATGTGAGAGTATAGTAGTGTATGTGAGAGAGTATAGTAGTGTATGTGAGAGTATAGTAATGTATGTGAGAGAGTATAGTAGTGTATGTGAGAGAGTATAGTAGTGTATGTGAGAGTATAGTAGTGTATGTGAGAGAGTATAGTAGTGTATGTGAGAGTATAGTAGTGTATGTGAGAGAGCATATAGTTGGGTATGTGAAAGAGAAAGTATAGTTGTGTGTGAGTGATTGTATAGTTGTGTGTGAGAGAGTAGTGTATGTGAGAGGGTAGTGTGTGTGAGAGAGCATATAGTTGGGTATGTGAGAGAGAAAGTATAGTTGTGTGTGAGAGAGTATAGAAGTGTGTGTGAGAGAGTAGTGTATGTGAGAGGGTAGTGTGTGTGAGAGAGCATATAGTTGGGTATGTGAGAGAGAAAGTATAGTTGTGTGTGAGAGAGTATAGAAGTGTGTGTGAGAGAGTATAGTTGAAAAGGAAGTTGGTTTGATCAATCAGGAAGACAGTTTAAATTCTCACTTCCTCATTGGCTAAAGGGACCATTTTAAATTATCATTATCTGGTGGGCTTGCTGCTTTGAAAGTACAACTAGCACCAATTCAGAGGAACAAGGAACATTTAAATCAAGCAGCAGAATCTTTAAGGACAAAAACAACCTTGTTGTCTTATTTAGTTTCTTTTTCAAGGTCAGTTTTTGTTTGTGGAAGTAAATGGTAATGAGGAACATTGCTATCTTTTTCACTGATACACTGTTCAGAGAATTGTGAGGGAAACTGACAATTTGGGACATGACAGTGTCATTTTGGAAAGATTAATTTCTGAGCTCTATGGTTATACTCGGACAATCTCTTTCTTGCTCTTGATTAACCAGCAGTTTGAAGAGGATGACAATCAGGAAAGCTTTGGTGTAGAGCTGAAGATCTTTGTCCGAACCCAACGGGACCCGAATTTCTATCATTTTACACGGGCTCGCGCTCTGGGTTGCGCGCGGCAGTGCAGAACATTTTAGTTGGGAGTGACAACGCTGAAATGAAATGAAGACCCCCCAATACATTTTGAGACTTCAAACAATGTTGTTCCAGAAAAAAAAACTTTATTTTCAAAGAAACTGTTACGAACAGAACTCTAGAAACTGTAGACCCACTAGCTGATGACGGTAACCATGGCATTCAATTATTTCTGGGCCTGGTGAACTCTATCAGTGAGCAAGTTCATTAGTGTCAAGGCAATGAATAAAGGTTAATAAAAGGCCAGTGACAATTTCTGCTTCACAATGTTGAACAATAAAATAAAATAACAAAATGGTTTCCTTTTTAGTCAAATGATTATTCCATTTTCAATTGTTTAAACAAGACATTAATAATGTATTAGGAAATGGTGAGTTATTGACAACGATGCCTCATCAATTTAGTCAAGTTCAACAGGCAACAGATTTTTATAATGTATGTTCAGGAGTTCTCGGAAGTCATTCCTGACCAAATCCCTGAGTGTTTTTTAATGCAAAATCCATAGTTTCAATGAAATCCTCTAATTTTTTCAGGACTGGCAACCGCAGGCAGTTAATGCATGTGTTTGCAGGGGGTAAATGACGGCCTTGTCTGAGGGAAAATCCACTGAAGGTCGTGGGGAGAAGCCCAGGGGTGGAATTGAATTTGCTCCCGTCGCAAAGGCCAGGATACCCCCAAGTTGTAAGGGTCCCTCTTGCTCTAAAAAAGAAATACACCAAAAAACAAATTAAACCTAGCATGTAGAAAACTTTTTAAAAGGAGGGAAAGACAAAGACATACAGAATGGCATATGAAAAGATTTTTATTCCATAACTAGCAATACTTACCCTCAACATCCAGCAGGTAGTCCCTCCAAAATGCAACCACACATTCCTCTCAGTCGAATTTCAAAGAGCTGTTCTAGTACATCGGCTGTGAGTGGGGATGGCTCGTGACAAAACAGCGGTCTGAAAGCATCTGGGTGCATTCTTATTGCATCAAGAACACCAAAGGGCTTCATCCCCTCCTGGAATCTGTAAAAATGTATCATGAGAAGATACAAATATCTGTTTTCAAATTGGATAAATTATCACACAGCACATGAAAGGGATGACTTACAAGACAGTTCAGTGTTTTTGATTATGCAAAAAGGTCTTGTCATTGACAACTATCTAAAACGTGATGTTCTTTAAGTTATTTTATATGATACATGCAAGCCTTTATTCGGAGTGTTTGTGAGGTTGTACACTGGCTTTTAAAAATATATGTTGAAATCTTTAATTATTCTTAACCCTTGTAAGGTGTTCGGGTCTGTGGGACCCGTTTTCAATGTTTGCTAAAAGAAAAATTATGCTATTTATTATTTCTTCTCACTCAAACTCACTGGCCTTGGCTCATTTTCTGTGAAGAACAGAAAAAATAACTTATTTTGCCTGACTGCACACGGTACAAACCCCTCCCCCCCCCCTACACATAACTATTACATATGAGATTTTCGGGTCTACTGGACCCAAGTGTAATTATTACAGTGTAATAATTGTAGGTGCTATGAAACTTAACTGTCCTCCTCCTAATTGGGCCTGCTGTGTGTGTGTGTGTTTGTGTGTATGTGTGTGTGTGTGTGTGTGTGTGTGTGTGTGTGTGTGTGTGTCTGTCTATGTGTCTGTGCGTCTCTTTGTGTGTCTGTTTGTCTGTATGTGTGTGTGTGTCTGAGTGTAGGTGCTATGAAACTGTTGTCTTTCTGCACCTGCTATTCTCACACAAAGTTACAAAATTGTTACATTTCAAGTACTTTTACCTTTTTCTGATTTTTTTTTTAACCTTTTTTATAATTGAATTTCCTTGTTTACTCACAAAAAAACGAATATGATCATATGATCTCACAGGAGTAAATGGCAAATATGAACCATAAAGGATGTATATATCATTGGTAATTGAGCTTAAGTAAAGTAGTAAACCTCTGCTAGTATTTTTACATAAATTGTTATGGCTGTATAATGTGGTGGATCCACCAGACCCGGGAACATTGGCTGTGTAACAAAAATATGAACACCTTAGAAGGGTTAATTATGTTTGCTAAAAAACGTTACACAGTTACACAAACCTTTGAAGTGCTCCACTGACTCGATGAACCACCTAAAACATGATGATATCCTCCACCAAGAGATCTTTGTCTTCTATGCGTTTCAAAGTCCTTAGACACCCAGCATTGGCCAGATAATCTGTAATAAATCATTGTATAGTATGAACAACACAAGATTAGATAGATTAAACAAACTGGTCTTTCCTGGAGGCCAGGCCTGGATGTGATGATGAAATTAGGTGATGCATGAATTTATATGAATGACATCTTTTATTTTATTTTTTACTTCAGTCACAGTAGTATATTGAGCACTAACTAAGCCTGGTGTAAACATTCATATGAAAGTCAGAAACTAATCACACAAACTAAAGTGCAGATTGCAGAAATATAAAAACATAATATGTGGCTTTACCACACTTAGTAGTATTTAGATTATTATTCACTGTAATAAATATATGTAAACATGTGGATTACACTTTTTAATATTTATAATACTAATAATACTACTAATAATAATAATAATACATTTTATTTATATAGCGCTTATCACGGTATTCAAAGACACACACAGATAGGCTAAACATCGTCACCCAATCAGATGATTGCAATTCAGCTAGCTAGCCAGCCGATGCTAGAGCTTTCTCATTTAACGCTATCTTTGCTGTAAACAGCCTACTCTGATGTCTCCTTACCCAAAGATAGACGAAATCCAAGAAAGGCAGAACTACACTGTAATAAGCTGCGCATTGAATAGCAAATTACAATGTGTTTGAAATGGAATAACAGGAGTGCAGCAATGGGTAGCTACTATAATTACCAATAGGCTTCCATAACTGCTGCTGCTAGCTGCTAGCTTTTTCTCCTAGTCAAAGTCAAATGTATTTGTACAGTAAAATATCACCTACTGTGGTTAATGAAAGGGCTTGACAGATACTGTGTCTTCTCTCTCATGTAACAGCAGATTTAATTCTGAAACCTGATTTCTGAAATTATTTCACACAGCTTGCTCAAACTTGCTTGATCATATTAACTAGCAATACTGGAGATATTGCAGTGTTTTCAATGGAAAATGGCTAGCCCGTGTTGTATGTGGGTAGCAACTAGCTATTTTTTAATCAACTTACCTCTTCCTGGATTTCGACGATGATCCACCGAAATGCTGTGTGAATGGATCCTGTACTATGTTAAAGGGCTTTGAGTAGTCATTAAGACTCGAAAAGTGCTATATAAGAACAGTCCATTTATATTTACCCACAGCTTCAGTTAGCCTCTCTCTACTCTCTCACATACACTACTATACTCTCTCACATATACTACTATACTCTCTCATATACACGACTATACCCTCTCATACATACATGTAAAAGGATTATAATACTGTGTGTGTATGAGTATAGTGGTGTATATGCAAGATTATGATAGTGTGTGTAAGACAGAAGTATGAATTACTTCCTATATGGCCTCTCATACATTTGCACTAGGGGTGTCACGATTCTCCAAATCCTCAATTCGATTAAATTTTCGATTCTAAAGTCACGGTTCGATTCTCGATTTTTACCTTTATTGTTTTTAAAGCACAGGTTGCTATGCCATTTTTAGACTAGACTTTTATGCAATATAATATCTGACCGTTGTTCGCAATGTACCACACTACATTGTCAAATTTAAACATTTATTAACAACATAATGTAACAATAAGTTATATCTTCAGTCAATTGGAAACTTGACAATTTGTCAATGAAATGTTTGCCGACAATGCTGAGGGCAGACGCTTCGCAGCACAGCGGTGTTTGGTGTTTTAAGCCCCCAACATCATCTTCCAGGCAGCGCTGCTTGGAAGGCACTAGGATTAGGCAATGGTTATGGTTAGGTGCCTTGAAGACAACGGTCGCAGCGCTGCCTTGGAGGCTTGGTTGGGTGCTTAAAACAACATTGAGCCAGCACAGCGGTCTTAGCACCTGAGCAGACAGGTAGAAGAGAGGGCGACTCGGCAATCTGCTAACTTGTTGCTCTCTCTAATATAACCAATATAAGCTGCTCTGTTTAGGCTATAAAACGTGCATTCAGGCTGAAATTCAACCGTGCGGTTTTGTCGGGATTAAGCTATAAACAGAAGGAAACTCCGCTAGCTGCTAGGCTAATGTGCAATGGTAAACACACAGAATATGGTACACGCACATAGCAGAGCTTAAAAACTGTGGCTTTTTTGTCTACAACGCAAACATTGTCAATATAACTCACTGGAAATCCAAAAACGTCCACACTGGTGACTTCAGTGAAAGAGGAGGGGGTTCAAGTTCTGTCGATGGGTCTCTTGCATCTGCAGTTGCCATGCTATGTTTTGACTGTCTGTAGCTAAATTAGAGGAGGTTGACTTGCAGCACTTCAACACGTGTGTTTTTTTCCGCTTGACAAGCCGGCTGGACGTGACACGGAGGCGTGGCGGCATGGACGATTCAAGTTTTTTATTCGAAATTCGAGATTGTGACTTAATTTCGGTCGATTTCCATTTAAAATTGAAATCGTGACACCCTTAGTTCACACTGACGAAGGCCTATGATACAATGATATATACTCAAAATGGTCAAAACGCTGGACACTACTCGCACTCAATGGCCACCATCTTTGCTACGGAGCGGAAGCTACGGGACCACTAACGTGTTTTTGTAACTTCTAACTTGTAAAAAATTACGGGCGAGGAAGCTGCAGCGGTTGCGATTGAATATTGATATTCTTCCACCCATTTTTTTGCACATTAACTCCTTCCACATTTTTCAACATAGAAACTACACTCAAACATCAAAACGTTCAGCTCGATTCAGAGTCGAGCGCTACTATTTATTATATTCATAACATTCATAATTTCCGAAATATTCAACGTTTACCAGGCATTTTAACCCCATTAAAGCGGATGGACTGAATGTTCAAAGTTGACACATTTTCATACATTCTCAACTGCTAGCTACTCATTCATACATTGAAAAAATGCCTTTCTGCCATTTTTACATTGGTGTGTATGGGATGGAATGGTTAGACTCAGAGGGCAGGGCCCAAATGAGTGGCAGCATTCACAAAGAATTGCCTAGAGAATGCAATTTTTTGCATTCTCTAGGCAATTCTTTGTTTCTAACACAATGACAAATGACTTATTTTGAGGTTGGGGATCTTGTAACCACGGAGTTATGGTCATTTGAATGGATCATGTTGCTGTTGTAAAAATAATACTTTTATTAAACTTTATTTATTTAACTTAATTAAATATAAATAAAATAAAATATATATGTTTGCATACCACTTGGGTTTGTGCATATATAATGTACAGTCATTCTATTCTATTCAAACCATTAATAGCATCATCATAACCCGAACCCCCTCCAGCCACCACATCACTCCTGTCCTCCAACAGCTCCACTGGCTCCCGGTCCAGTTCCGTATCCAATTCAAAGTCCTCCTGTTTGCATTCAAGGCCATCCACAACCTTGCCCCCCCATATTTGTCTGATCTCCTTCCAGGTTCCCACTATGGGAGCTCCCTCAGATCCTCTTCCTCCATACACCTGTCTGTCCCCTCCGCCTGTCTCACCACCATGGGGAGCAGAGCATTCAGTTGCTCTGCTCCCCGTCTTTGGAATTCATTACCACCCCAACTCAGAAACATCGATTCATTCCCCCATTTCAAATTGCAACTCAAAACACATCTGTTTAAAACTGCCTATTCCACTTGATGTCAATTGCTCTGCCTCTTTCTGTTGTTTCTATTGTTTGTTAGTTTTTTTTTTTTTTTTTTTTTTCTGCTTTTAAATGTCTTATGTATCCCTGTACGGTGTCCTTGACTGCCGAGAAAGGCGCCTTTACAGTTTTTCTTGATTGCTTTGACACAGCAGTCAACTCAAACTCCACATTTTCAAAACAGTTAACACACAGGCCCAAACAGTGGCACTCATGGTCAAAATGACACATTTTGTTTGCAAAAGGCTCTAACCGTGCCAAAACATTTAAAATATGCAACAAAAGACAATTTTGTCTTCAAACGACACAACTTGCAAACAAGTGTATGAGCTCTTCCAATCAACCATTACACAGTGGACAACAAAATACTAAATACAGCACTCAGTGGGAATCAGTGCACCATTGCTTGTCACTGTAGCCTATTATTGTACGTAGCTTTCATGCCAGGGACATTTGTTGTCAAATTTGCCTTCTTGCAAAGAATTGGATCCAGAATCAGAAATGCTTTGATGCAAATTTTATTGATTCCATTGATTCTTATTTTGAAACTGTGGCTGGAAACTGAAATACTGTAAA
This sequence comes from Sander lucioperca, assembly GCF_008315115.2. Lineage (NCBI taxonomy): Eukaryota > Metazoa > Chordata > Actinopteri > Perciformes > Percidae > Sander > Sander lucioperca. The sequence continues at coordinate 2,716,094 of NC_050193.1, read as the reverse complement.
TATTACACAAAATACATGTAAACCAAAATAAAATCTATTAGAGTATGAGAAATTAAGAAAATAAAAATAATTACAGTAAAGTATAAACATATATTACTGTAGAGTATAAGAAATGGCCACTATTGATACTCAGTCTCTTCTGTCTTAGACCTCTTCCATCCATGTTGGCAAAGAACAACTCAGACGCTGCACCTTTAAGGCCTACAGACTGACTGTTAAAGAACAACACAGACGCTGCACCTTTAAGGCCTGTAGACTGACTGTTAAAGAACAACACAGACGCTGCACCTTTAAGGCCTACAGACTGACTGTTAAAGAACAACACAGACGCTGCACCTTTAAGGCCTACAGACTGACTGTTAAAGAACAACACAGACGCTGCACCTTTAAGGCCTGTAGACTGACTGTTAAAGAACAACACAGACGCTGCACCTTTAAGGCCTACAGACTGACTGCTAGTTGAAGATTAGTGTGAAGGAGAGTCAAACAGGTGCTTCAGTGATTTCATACTGATGGAGGTAGTTTCTAATAGTTAGGAACAGATGCTTTCTGTTTGGTTACCATAGCTAAAACAATGGAGTTTGGACTGCTTGAATGACATCTATGTTAACTGTTCTGCAAAAGGGTGGTGAAAATGTGTCAATCCAATGAGAAAGGATTAACACATTTGCAAGAGGTGTCTTCTGCTCTGCTGAGACAGTGATGATGAAAACCGAGTGGATCCCAGTTTCTTTAAGCAGGTCAAAGCAATCAAGAAAAACTGTAAATAAATGTATTATTAGGGCCCGAGCGCCGACAGCGGCGAAGGCCCTATTGGAACTGAAGGAATTATTTTCCCGGCAAATGAATTGCCTTTTTGAGGGGCTTAACATATTCAAAAACTCACCAAAATTGGTGGTCGCATCAAGTCTGGTGAAAATTTACGTATTTTAAGTGTTTCGGGAATAGGTGCACAAAAATGGCTCGCTAGTGCCCCCTACAAAGTTAATAAAATTGAGCCCCTGCAGTATGTTTAACGTAGACTAACGAAACTTGGTACACATATGTATCATGTCAAGACATACAAAAAACGTCATTGGAGCCATACAGTGTACATTGTCATATCTGCTTGAAATTTCCCACAATCAACAACAGTCCAGGCCTGAGGACACCTACAGGCCAAAATTGACTTTTGGTCATAGTGCCTCCGCTGGCAACAGTACATCAGCCTTATATGACAAACATCATCCGATTTACATGAAACTTAGAATGTGTGGTCTACATGTGATAAGGCCACGCCCCCTTTCATAACATTTGAACCGTTTAAGGTAGAGTCTTGTGTGAGGTGTCATTGAACTCAGCAGAGAGTTCCTTCTTCAGTGGTGATGGTTTGGCCCGCCCCCTATGCAATAACAATCAGCGGTCGATCAATCGGGGAATCCCTAATTCAAACCATTAATATTTTAGAAATTGCTTTATAATAAGTTGTAGTTATAGTGGTTTTATGTTATGAAAGCTAAACTATTAATAAACTCCCTGGTCTGAGTAAAAATCTTTCTGTTAAATGCATCAATGCCTGCCTGATTTTGTTTTTGTGTGACTGTTAGATCATTGGTGCAAGACATGTTTCAGCAGCTACCAAGTAAAACTGGAATCCATTCAAATATTTGTCGTGCAGAAATGGTGTGATTATTGGAGCATTTATAGCCTACAGCTTATATTTCCCAGTAGAGTAGGTGTGTCTCAATATCTGTGGAAAGATACTGCTAACCCATTTAAACAGTAGTCACTGCATTAAGGTGGCTATGTTTTTAGTGTTTACTCTGTACCATTTGTATTTTATTGTATGTATTTATGTTATCAACATGTAACTTTGCTGCCTTCTTGGCCAGGACACCATAATTTATAAAGGTCAAATATAAAATAAAATAGCTGTAATTGTAGGTTTACATGAGGAAGACTACTAAAGTATTATTATTAAACATCCTGGGCTGAGTAAATGTCTTTCTGTTAAATACACTGACTACATTTACATACACATAATATTCCAGTTTTTGCACTTATTCTAAAAAAGACAATATTCAGATTAGGCTGTTTACATGGCAAATGGAAGTGAATATTCTATAAATATTACTGTTTACATGCAGCCTTGCAAAATAGTATAAAATCATTTTTTCACAGTTTTTCACCAATGGCGGACTTGTTGGACCATGTAAACACAGCATCCCTCTTTCATTCCTTCAACCATCTTCTTGAAAAGATCGGCGTTGCGATGTTTGTGCATATCCTAAAACCTGTTGATATCCAATACTTTGATAATGTCAAAGTCCACTCCTTTTCTTTTGGGCATGCATCTCTACCGGGTCCGCAGCCCTGCACACTGTTTGCTAGTTGGTTTGAGTATAACAACCATAGCAACACACAGAGCTGACTGTAACGGACCTGCTACATTGCATGATTAACAAATGCAGAGCAGATGTTCCAACCATTGGCTGTTAATATTAAGAGGGGAGACTCCTTAAACCTGCTTTCTATCTGAATTCCAGCAGGGGGAGACATGCGGTTGCAAAAGGAGGTGGGTTTCTGTAGAAGTCTATGAGAAAGTGACTAGAGCCTGGATCGGGCTGAGTTTTTCCGTCCGAACCCGGCCCGAGCCCGTCAGGCATTATGATATTTATGTCCGAGCCCGACCCGAGCCCGACACAGTTAAAATCTCGTTGTTTTTTTTTCTCATACTAATGACACATGTACGTTTGTTTGTGTGAAAGCTTTTATTAAGCAACTGGAAGGCATTCGGAAATGTCAACAGATGAGCGCATCAGCGCACACGGGGGAACAAGCTCACGTTAATAAGCTGTTTAATTTAAAATGTTCAATGTGTTAACCTTTCCTGCTTGCTTCGATTCTGACCGTGATCAGAAAACCAGGGGAGACTCGTTACCTCCAGGGGCGACGTTATTTAACGTCGGGGTTAAAATCCCGTTTCTGGTGAGACGATGAATGAACTTGGCTCTCAGTCTGGAGTTTATCTCGGACACCGCACACATTGTGTACAAAACTTAAACTTATTCCACCAACTCTGCTCCGGTCGCATCTGCACGTCTGCTTCCTCTTTTCTCTATCTCTCTTCTGCCCACTTTACACACATAGAGAGCTCTCTTAAAGGAGCCGCAGCACCATTTTACAACAAATGCCTTATCACGCTGATGTGACCGAGCCCGACCCTAACCCGACCATCATTTCTAAATATCTGTCCGAACCCGGCCCGGCCCGTCGGGTACCGTTGGGACCCGTCGGGCTCGGGTCGGGTATCCAGGCCTTAAAAGTGACCCACTTCTCACTTGATTTATTACCTCAGTAAACATTTTCATAATGAGTTTATGGTCTCCATCGCTAGTTTTAAGTCTTCTGCAACACAGAATGATGTTCATTTTTTGAATTATGGTCTTGTTGTATATTGTTTTTATACTCAGAACACAAATAAACGGTAACAAATATATTTTATTTTTCCCACAAAAACAATGTACAGTGTACATCCCAACCAACACAAAGTTGCACATACAGAGGTCTACATACAAAACAACAGAAGAATTTACTGTATACAGTTGCAGTAAAAATATCTTTTTAAAATATGCTGCATCCTCTCTTCTGTTTCGGTCTGGCCACAGCACCTCATCTACATCACAATGTTTTCCCTGGCCAACCAGCGGGGGGGAAATATTGCCTAGCATGGCGGATCCAGCCATGAAAAGCATCAACTGTTATAGCTCCATGTGTCTTCCATAGCTTGGAGAAGGGGTATACGCGTTTGTGGATTTCAGTCATACACTTTCCATCTCCAGGCACAAAAAAATTCTCCAAAACAGAAGAGCTCACCTGTTGCCCTTTTATGCTAAAGCTCTGATTGCTAATTGTAAAACTGTGTGACAGGTGTTTGCCCATGTGATGAGTCGGTGTGCATATTTGAATGGCAGTGTGTTCCTTGTAAAAATAAGAGATTTTCTTCATGAAAATTGTGCCAAATGCAGAGAATTGTATGTAGTGTTTTGAAAAAAGTGTGTTTTAGAACTGTAATTTGAGTGTAAAGCAGGAATTGTGCTTGTAGTTTAGCAGAATTGGTTCAGGGGGTTGGTGCATGAGTTACATGTTGTGGTCATTGTGTCAAACAATTGAGAAAAACTGTAAAAACCAGCTGTGTATGTGTGTGTGTGTGTAAGTGTGTGTGTGTGTGTGTGAGTCAAGGTTATAATCGTTAACGAAAACGAACGAAATAACGAAAACTAGGTGGGGAAAAATATTATCATAAACGAAAATAAAAATAAAAACGAGGCATTAAAAAAAAACGATAACTAACTAAAACTGTAACGTCTGTTTGCAAAACTAACTAAAATAAAATAAAATTATCGAGTAAATGTCCTAAGTTTTCATCTTTGTCGATGTCTTTCACAGAGCAAACAGCGTTATATCTTTCAGAGTTGACATTTCAGACCATAGACCTGTTTTATACAGTCTACGTCTATACCATAGACATGTATAGTTTCCGACTGGGAACCCAGAAATCCCGACATTCCATGTCAAATTAAACACAACATAGCCATGTCCCTTGCCTCTCGCCTGGCATCATGGCGGTACCAAAAGTCAGAAGAAAGCGACAGAGTCCTGTTTGATTATGACTGTGTGAGATAAAAGCAAGTGGCTTGCAGTGGAAGTGATAAAATATATAGACAAGTTACTAAAGGGAAAAATCCCACAAATTTGAAAGTACATTTGAGAAGCGTGCAAAGGAGGCTTACCTAGCTTACCTTAACAAGGTAAAGGAGAACGCAAAGCCCCCTTTCCTCGAAACAGAAGCTAACCCCGGAACAGGGCATGGGTACAGGGCATGGATGTATGGGTACAGGGCATGGATGTATGGGTACAGGGCCAGGCAGCATGACAGAGACAACAGCAGGACAGAGAACACTACAGGAGGGCTTTCACCAGCAACCTGATAGCTGCTGGTTAGTACATACGCAGGAACACCAAAAGCGGGAGGAAGCGTGGGTTAACATGTGGATTGATACTGGGATGTCTACACAACTGTGTGAGTTGATTGACTTCAAAAAGTTTGCCACTTTACTCAAACCAAAGTTGAAAACACCTGTTCATGTATGTCTTCTTTAGTCTGTTGGCTATTTTTTCCTGGCACACGTTACTTACACATGTTGTACTTAGGGACTGTTATTTAATTAAGGAGCCACCGGAGGAGTTTTGTGGCCTCTAACCTAAAAAGACGTGACCCTCCCCTCGTCAGTAATAATTTTCCTATGACCCTCCAAAATGATTTGAAAAAAAGGAATGACCCTCCCCTCGCGTGCAAGTTTGCACTTAGCAAAGAAGTACAGACACCATTTGATTTTTACAACCATGACATACATGACTTAACCTCTGCATTCTCATCTTACACATCCCACTCCTCTGTTATGGTGTGGGGGCCATTTCAGTAGATTTACTCACTAACATTGTTGTGGAAACACAATAAGCATGGAAACTAAATGCACACTTCATGCATTACTGCATTACTTCAAATACTAAGTTACTCCTCTAGTAAACTAGTATTCATATGAAATAAAACAATAAAACATTGAGACCATTCAGCAAAGGACGCTGGGATATAACCAATTCAACACTGGTTGCTATGGACTTGTCACTATGCTTCGTCATTGTATATTTTAGCACATAGGTAAAACTGCCGAAGCTGAACATTATATTTCCAAACATATATGTTTATTTTTAAAGCAGATTTTAAGTTACATTGTAACAATTTAACAATTCGCCCTTATGAAATCCAATCGCGGCACGGCTGTCTTGGAACGCAATAGACAGACGCTTAAATTCAACTAAAATGTAACGGTGAACAATCAGTGTTGGACCTCCAGTCTGTTGAGATGCCTCTCCAAACTCACCATAAAACGTTAAGACACGCTGAGAAAAAAAGATCCCTATTTTGCCGTAATCCAATGACACGAAAAAAAAAGTAATCCACAGCGATCAGGAGATCCACAAAAAGGTAAATGATACGGTGTATCCAGCAAGGCCTATAGGAGCGTCACATATGAGGCCTCTCCACTTCGCCGTTTAAACAAAGTGGAATAAACGTATACAAGTCCAATGCATGGAAACTTGGTGGAATAGCATGCTAGCGTTAGCTAACTAGCAGTCAAACTAAAACACTGGCGGTGAGCTCCACGGCCTGCAGCCGCAGACGGACCGTCATCAGTGGGTAACAGGTGCCAAGTTTCGCATCCCTGCCGAGAATTGCATCCACTAGGGAAAATAATGATTTTATAAGGCAAAGTACTGTTTAAAAACTAGGCAATAGTAAATCTCTTTGTCATGTTCATCAATAATGATTAGGATTTTAGAAGGTTTAGAGACATCAATGTTTTATCATACTCTGTAGTAGCATTTCCTTGCTACCTAGATGCAATTTTCGGCAGCAATGAATTCTGCAGAAATTATTGTTTCTGCCCAAGCGGGTGCAATTCTTAGCAGGGATGCACAACATCAGCAAAGCAAGCTCTGGTCATGGCCGGGGGATGGGCCGCTGCTACCGGATGTGGGGCTCTCCGTGTCCCGCTGGAGCTCCGACTGCAGGTCGAGGTCGGCAGCGAAGCTTTCTGGCAAAAGCAGTGTTGCTACGCTGGTCGATCCCCACTGATGACGGTCCGTCTGCGGCTGCAGGCCGTGGAGCTCACCACCAGTGTTTTAGTTTGACTGTTAAAAATGTTTAGACAATTAAAAGGTATTTATTTAGAAGCGGGCTGGCTGTTAGTTAGCTAACGCTAGCATGCTATTCCACCAAGTTTCCATGCTACATAAATAAGCCGGACAGAGTTGTCCCTCATCTGGCGATAGAAACCCTGATTTTCCCATAGACTGTATATAAGAAGGCTTTTCCCGTTCTGTTAGCTCAGAGCTCCACAGCCTAAGTCCACAGGTACAAATTAGTTTTGCACCAAATGTATCGTCAAGAGTGTTGTGAAAGTCGAGGTGCGCAGATTGGCCACTTTGTGATGCGAGAGAGCACATATGTGAAGTTGCAGTGACAGATTCCAGAGGTTGTAATCACTGAGTTGTGGTTGTGATGGAAAATGAACCAGAGTAAAAAAAAAAGTATACGAGTAAATGTTGCATTATAAGTTTGCAGCTGTCATTGTGTTCATGTAAATATCAATCTACACATTTGTGAATATTTTTTCTGTAACTTCACATTCAGAATACAGGTGTGTGAACATTTTCTACAAGTGCAAATTTCAACTTACAAGTTTAGATTTTTTTTTACAAGCTCTCATGTTTTTTTTCTTTGTATGACTTCAAATTCAGATCACATGTGTGTGAATATTTTTTACAAGTGCAAATTTTATTTTTACAAGTGCAAATTAAATTTTTACAAGTGCAAATTTTAACATACAAGTTCAGATTTTTTGTTCTGCAAGTTCTCACATTGTATTCTACAAGCTCTCCCTTTTTGCACCATATTTACCTTCATAAATTTGGTGCAAAAGTTAGATTTTGATAATGCTATATGTAGTTTTGATTGCAGTGCTTCATTTTGCAGGATATATATGAGGTATTTAGTAGTTTGGGTGTGTGTGTTTTGTGAATTGTGTTGAGTATTTTGATAAAAAAACAGCCTAGTTTGCAAAATTGTGTTTTAGCAATTGGACAAAAACTGTATCTAATGACTATTTCAACATGATAAATCAATCAGAATTTGTTTGCATACAATATCCCAAAATGTAGCTACTATTATGAAATAAGTGTTAGCCATTTGATGCAAATGCTTGATTTTGAGATGTGTTTATGGCATTTTGAATGCAGTGTTTGATTTTGAAGGAGATGTGAGGCATATTGCAATTTGAGTGTGCAGTTTGGGGAATTGTGTGTAGAGTTTTGAAAAAAAAGAGACATAGTTTTGAAAACGTGTGTAAGCAGTTGGAAAAAAAACTATAAAATAACCAGGGTGCCCTCTTCTGGCTGACACATAACACATGAGAGAAGAAGAAGAAGAAGAAGGAAGGGAAGTGGAAGTGGAAGGAAGTGCTACAGAGGTAAGAACATTTAGAGAAATCTACTTCTGAAAACTTTTCTTAAAATGTTATTTTGTGGCGAGAAAACCAAAGATTTAGGGGGGAACCAAGTGGAGCATCAGAGTCCAACCTGTTTATACTTTTAGTTAGCAATCTGTTCACAAACACAACAGGAAGTCTTTCAAAATAAGAGCGCACTGTAAAACAGAAAACTTTTTAAGTTTTATTTTAAAGATTTTCTTTAAAACACAAAAACATCAACAACAACAACAAATATTACAAAAACAAACTGTGAATGTGCATGTCTGTGTGTGTGTACGAGTGTGTGTCTGTGTGTACAGTTTAATTAGCACAGCAGAAATCCAGTTTGAAAGCATAGTGACCAGTGAGAGCATGTACGTATTTCCCTCCAGTGCTCCCAAAGTAGACACTCTAACGCGTGTGGGGGCTGCTCCGCGTCCTTGCTGCTGTATTTTATACATGCAGGAGTCATTCTTCGCCTCTCCCTGTGTCTTGTTTCTTGCTCGCAGTCACCTGTACATCTTCATTTTTTTAATTGCTGTGCAAAGACTAATATCTGCGCGTGTGAAATAAGGTAGATTGCTTGCGAGCACATAACCCTGACGCCATGCTCGGATTATCCTGCCATTTAATGTGCAGGCATGCAAGAAAAAAAAAAAGATTTTCTTCACTAATTCTACGTAACACTTAGTGAGTAACATGATATTCAAATTGTCATTTTGCAAGTGAAGTATTTAGTACTCTTTATTGTGGCGTGAGCATATTGTTAGTACCACCTTGAAGTCCATCCACACATCAGATGCAGTTTAACCAATTATGACTAATGGATCTTTGACAGACAAGTCACTGCTAAAATCATTGTAGCCTCTACTGCCATGAAAGGAAACAGAAATAGAATTATTGTTGTGTTTGCTATTTTTTTTGTGCATTCCAAAGTTTTACTTCTTGTAAAGTTAAATTAGAGGCAGAATGAGGCTTGTAGGATCTAACTGGATTAATTAAAAAAATAAAGAAACGCAAAGACCGTTTGAAGGTTTTGTGAAAATATGAGGTAAAGTTGTCTCCTTTTTTACAGTAGGCCTAGGTTTTTTCCCACCAGATGCATTTTGGAAGAAAACATCTGGTATTTAAATCATCAAACTCAGTAAAAAGCAGCTTTGTAAAGCAGGGCTGGTGTTTGTCACTGGAGATCGATTGACAAACCAGTATTTCATTTTAAAATGATTTTATTTGCTATGTGTTCAACCATACTATGTAAAAGAGCAGTAAAAACAAAGCATACAAGTGAAATCATCTTGTTTAAAGTTTGGATATTGAAATAATCTACTGTAGTGTGTTGTTTCAATCTAACAAAATGCTTCTCATGAATTGTGCAGTGCCCAACAGTGGTGCTGATTGTATGCCAATAGACACAACATGAAGGACAAAATTCAGGTGTAGTCCCGAAGGGGTGGTTTAAATGTATTGTTGAGTGTTTGATGTTTAAGGAGGAGTGATCGGAATGAAAATACGAGCTGATACAAAAAGATAGATACTCACACACACACACACACACACACACACACACACACACACACACACTCACTTGCAGTAAGACAGTGAAAGATGATTTACTTTTTCTATTAAATAAAAGTGTGTGAATAAAGTCAGTGTGGCCCGTAGTCAAACTGAGTTTGACCTGTTTAAGTGCTCCAGTTTCCTTCTGGCTTGCTGTAGTGTGGAGCCTTTTTGACCCTCCTCAGCTGCCGTAGTTCAGATTCTGCCTGGTTTTCTGAAAGGTAACCTGAGTCCCAGAGCACTGTAACATAAAACCATTAATTGAAATCATTAACGTGTCTGATTGTGCTCTGATTGTGTTTAGTACGACTGTTTGAAGGCTGGTTGTGTAAAGGATTTAGACTTTAATGAAACCATCCCTAATGCTGCAGCTGTGGGAGTGTACATATATAATATGAATACAATAATTGTTTTTTTCTTTCTTCCTCTTTTCCTTCCTATATCCTCCTTCCTCTTCTCTCTCTCTCTTTCTTCCTTGTCCTCCTCTTTCCTTTCCATTTTATATGATCTCTTCTCCTTTTATCCGTCCATCTTCTCTCTCTCGTCTTTTCCTCCCCGTGCAGGCCGTCTCTCACTCTGCAGCCCAGAAACACTTTCACCTTCAGCCCAGGTTCAAAGGGTGTGTGTGTGTGTGTGTGTGTGTGTGTGTGTGTGTGTGTGTGTGTATGTCTCTGTATGTGTCCTCAATATGACTCATGTGCAACATATTGATGACTCAATGTCCATCAATAATCAGTACTTTTAGCGTGTATAGAGCCAGCATATTTCTACCAGACTCCATGTAAATAATCAGTACTTTTAGCGTGTATAGAGCCAGCATATTTCTACCAGACTCCATGTAAATAATCAGTACTTTTAGCGTGTATAGAGCCAGCATATTTCCACCAGACTCCATGTAAATAATCAGGACTTTTAGCGTGTATAGAGCCAGCATATTTCCACATGTAAATGGGTGAATTAAGGGTTTATTTCAACCAAACCAGAGTGGTGATTGTTGGAACAGTGGAAAGATGAACCAAGATGGCTTTTCATAATTATATTTAGTTTCTGTCCACTTTGAATGAAGTGTGTTTTACGATGATAAAAGTCCTGATTATTTACATGGAGTCTGGTGGGTTTGGGGATGGTGACTTTGGGGCTGTTTCATGTTAAACTAAAAGGATCTTACTCTTTAACTAAAAGGTCTATCTCTGTAGGGATCCTTTCCATAATGTTGTCAGACACTTAGAATAATAATCTGAGTCTGTCAGCGACAACAACAGAACTTTTAGTGGATGCTAACTGCTGCTGAACATTAGTCCTGTAGGGTTACATTACAGTTTGGTTCTGGTTTAATACTGGACCAGTTTCAGAGATGTGACATATCAACACAATCTCATGGCAGTTCGTGTAAATGTGAATTATTATTTTTAATCTATTGATTCGTGTTCACGGGGACGTTTTCCTCGTTTTTTATGTGTAAATGTCACATTATTTTCTCGGGGAAAGGACGCCGGGAGACGGCTGGGAGATGGCTGAAAATGACGCTACATTAGCCGGGAGGCGGCCTGCTGAGGACACGCCACAATAAACGCCGGGAGACGGCCGCGGGGGACGGGGGACGTGCCACAATAACATACGGGACAAAACGCCACACATCCCCGGGAAACAAAGCGCCACACGTGGGACACGATCCCTGCTCGCCCGGGTGAAAGTCCTGTGTTGTTTGACCCATCCACCACCCCAACCAACCACCCTACGCGGATTTTCGGCTTTTTATACTACTCCCTACCATTTTCGTACTGCGGCCACGAAATATGCTTCCCATTGAAATACATTACTTCACATGTTCGTGCTGGCCACCACGTAAAAAACGAGAAAAACGTCCCTGTGAACACGAATCAATAGATTAAAAATAATTTTTACAATTTATTTACACGAACTGCCATGAGACCGGGCTGGACATATAGTGCATCCCTAATATATTTTACTTGTATGTTGCTGTTCAAACTTTTTTTTCATTTTCCGTTTAAAATGACAAAAACAAACATCCAACAGGTGTGTTCACTGCCCCGGTGAGAGGAATGTACCACTTTGAGTGGACGGTCGGTTCATGGCAAGATGACCAGGAATCAGGGGGTTGGTTGGTCAAGAACTCTGAGCATGTTTTCTTGGCATACAAGAAAGGATCAGGTTGGATGACTGCTTCTAAAGCCGCTACACTGTTGCTAGAGGTGGGAGACGTCGTGTTTGTGCGCCTGATGGCTAACACTTTGGTGTTTGACAACTTCAATCACCACAACACTTTCAGTGGGCATCTGCTGTTCACCATGTAAGACAGAACAGCAGCTCTGTGGTAGTCACGCAGGTTGTTGTTGTCTTAAACAAGTCTTCATAGCACTTCATAGATTTGATCTGATTTTCATCTGCATCCAAATAATGAGAAGTAATAATTGTCAACTATAAAGTGATTAATGTTTCTGAATCTCTCTTGTTTCTGTCATTTTAATCAAATAAACATATATCATTGCAATTACATCTGTGAGCATTTCTTTAATCTGTTTGTTTCAACTTTAACTTATTGAAATCAGATAATCAAATTCAACATCATAGCAGTATAAAGAAACAGGGAATGTTGAGCTGTTGTAACATATCAACTCTGTACGATGTCCACATGAGATTCTCTGGACATTGTACAGTTCAGTCTCGCTTTCTAACATGAAGACACAACAGGAGATTTATAAACTTAAATAAGTAGTTTTGGTGCCTAAATCTAACCAAACTGTGACTGTTTCACAGTGTTAATGATGTAATTTTAGGAGTTTAAATCATGTCTCTAGATCAGCTGGCCCACTCAGTTAGAACCTCAAATCAATTTCCAAATATCAAATTTGTGGTTTCACAGGTATTGGGAGCAAGTGGCCTATAACATTTACATTGTTGTTATACTGGCCGCCGTTAGAGGGCGCTCCCTCAAAAGACAAGAGGTTTGTTGCCAAGCAACCGCGGCCTCGTCAGGTCTTGACTGTCTGACCTCATTCACAACGACACGCGGCGTGAAGAGAGACATAATCAGCCCAAAATAGAAAACTGGACCAAGAGAATCGTGTCTTCCAGGCAAGACGGGAAACAGATTATCTTTTAACGAAATTCAAAGGCCAACATTTATAACTGGAAACAAAATCAGGAAATAGTTGTAACATTATTGAAAGATGATTTTTGTCATTACACTGAAATAATTGTGTATCACTCAGGAATAGGGATGTTTTGTTCCTGTGTTAAGTTCATGAAATGACATGCTGGTTAAATTAACTTTGATATTTTGTTGTTTTCATTAATTGTCTTTTAGTCTTTTAGTCTTTTTAGTTTTACAACTTACTATGTTTTGTACAAATGTTTATCATGTGAAGCACTTTGTGACTTTGTCTGTGAAAGGTGCTATATCAAATAAACGTATTATTATTATTATTTCTAGAACACATTTAAACACACATTAATCTGACCAAAGTGCTGAATAAAAGAACATTAAAATGTAAATATCAAAACTCTTTATCCCAGATATAAAAACAGAAATGGAGGGAGACCATCTGATATGTGAAGGCAGCAGCTTCCACCGTCGTGGAGCAGCAGCTGGAAAGGCTCTGTCCCATATCTGGCAGTTTGCAGATGATCTGTATCTGTGTTTTATTATAAAGTTAATGAAATAAAAGGTGTTGTACTTTGTCTCAGCTACAGCTCTGAGTCTCTCCCTCTGCTCCCGTTTACCTCACCACTGATCTCACTTCATGTCCCGCCCACAACACTATCTGGTTGGTAGATGTTAGACGTGTATCAGCCAATCAACACTCACCACTGAGTCTCACGTCATGTCCCGCCCACAACACTATCTGGTTGGTAGATGTTAGACGAGTATCAGCCAATCAGAACTCACCATGAAGTTATGTTCAAGCGTTGAATGTGTTTCTCTACTGGGGAGAAGAACTCAGCAGTCTTATGGGGCTACTTCAGTTCTGGATTACATCAGGAGTTAATAGGAGGTACCGTGGAATCATAAATCTATAATATACAACGTATCGATGAGACTAACTAAATCTGGGAATTAAATACCCTGCAAAGAAAACCAGCCATGCAAATAAAAAAATAACAAAAGGTAAAACACAATCACTAATAGCTAGTGTAGTATCTGATGGACTTATAGGTTTAATGTCTGTATAAAGCTCAAATGTGCTGAGTCATAATAAGAACGTTCATCATGGGTACTGTGGCAGTACAGGGAGTAATAATTAACCTCTTAGTGGCGTGATTTCGATGGGATGTATAAAAGACAGGTCTGGGATTGGATGCTGAGGGGTTAACGAACTATAGGAAGCCCCTGAAGAGGACACTAACCTATGCTATGTCAACTTGAATGTTCCATATGTTATCTAACATGTTACCTAAGCTATCCCATATAAGCTGTGAAATGTAAAGCTAGAATTAGGATGCATATTGGCGGTGTATTCTCCAGGTTCTGCAGGACCTGTAAATGGATGCTGTAATCTTTGATGTATTAAACCTTTTTATAATCAAGAACAGTATCCAGCGAATCTCTCTTCCACACATCGGCAACACAGCACGGCAGCCAAGACACAACACTAGCTCTATCTCCCATGTTTAAAGTCTTTCTTTAGTTTCTCCGATGATTTAGATGTTAACAAATGGAAGTAGTGGTCTCCTCCTCACGTGTAGAACTCAGCTTATGATTAAAAGAAAGACTTACCTGAAGGAGGGATGAGGTCAAGGGGGTAAGCTTCTCCTCACAACGCTAGCTCCTATGGCGCCATTTTGATGCTACCAAGCACTCACCTCCCGTTAGCATCCCATTGACTGCCATTCATTTTGACGTCACTTTGACAGAGAATAACTTTACATCTGAAGAGTTTAAAGACTCTATTTGTCCATTGTTTATTTCTAAAGAAACACGACAATGTATAAAAGGCTCCATTACCTTGTAGCTCACGTTATGGCTCCGTAGCAGACGTTTTTATAAAAATAGGCTAACGATTGGGTCATAACCACAAGACTTACTGTCTCATAGTAGAGGAATTACCGTATAGTACAGGAGAAGCTCTCAGGCAGTTTGGACTTCCATTAGCTGTTTAAGTGTAATTACTAATGTTAACTAGCATTTAAGTGATCAATAATTAGCCTGTGTCTATGTTATCTCCTTACATATACCTACGCTCTCCGTCTCTGCTAGATTGGGAATGATTGAGATTTCTCTTGGCACAGCTACCAGAAGACTTCCAACTTTCAGACAGGTTGCTCACGTCACATCTACGTCTTCAAGCTCAGTTGGAGGCTGCTCAGTAACGCTCAGCCATCACCGGAAAAGAGACTTCTAATATCCTTCACTGGTCTCCGTCCAGAGACACGGGATCTGTTGGTCCATTCATATATACAGTCAATGGGTGAGGTGCACGTTCTCCCCTCCTCTTTCCCCCGGAGCATCTCTCCCCTCGCAGCAGACACACATGTACACTCACACACGCACACAGACACACTAGAGCTTAGATCAGCCCAAAAAATCAAGCCCGAACCTACCCGAGCCCGAGCACGTTGCGTCCGAGACCGGCCCGGCCCGACACATTAACTGTAATTATGAGCCCGAGCCTGATTTAAACCGGACACCTTTTTAATACGTGGGCCGGTATAACTGACGTTCTCAACTACAATTCAGAGTTGTTTGAACTGCAGAAATCTGTTTAGAATAATACAACAAGGACGAAGCTGTAAACTGCTGTTAGTTTAGAATGGAACGGATCGCAAATGGATCTGAATGAAGAAACGTAAAAAAAAAGAAACAATGATGAACAACATATTGTTGTCACTGCCCACGACTTGTTTAAACTGCTTCCATACCTCCGACTTTCCTCCACACTTGCTCAAAGGTAATTCTCCTGTTTTTCTTTTTTTCTTTACATCTTCAAGCTCCATGTTGCACTTAAGATACACCACACAGCCCAGCAGGCCCGGTGTGATGCTCCACCATACAGCCCAGCAGGCCCGGTGTGATGCTCCACCACACAGCCCAGCAGGCCCGGTGTGATGCTCCACCACACAGCCCAGCAGGCCCGGTGTGATGCTCCACCACACAGCCCAGCAGGCCCGGTGTGATGCTCCACCACACAGCCCAGCAGGCCCGGTGTGATGCGTGCGAGAGGAGGAGACTCCGCGCATGAAGTGCTGCATTTTGTAACTGCAGCCTAAATTTTGTACACATTTGTTACTTTTATATAGCTTATATATACATATTTATAATATTTCTGATTATGGCATAGCTTTCTCCCCACCCAATTAGGCTAAATAGGTAATGGATAAAAAAAATAAAATAAAAAAAATGCTTCATCAAGGGTCCGGCCCGGGCCCGGCCCGGCCCGAGGATAGTGGCGGAAATAACGGCCCGAGCCCGACCCGAGGTCGTGTCGGGCTCGGGTCGGACTCGGGCTTGGGCCGAGAATCTAAACTCTAAGACACACACACACACACACACACACACACACACACACACACACACACACACACACACAGACACACACACACACACACACACACACACACACACACACACACACACATAAATACACACACTGTACAGTAACATACAGTAGACTAACAATGTAAATGTTATAGGCCACTTGCTCTCAATACCTGTGAAATCAACATTTTGATAACTGAGTGGGCCAGCTGATCTAGAGACATGATTTAAACTCCTAAAATTACATCATTAACACTGTGAAACAGTCACAGTTTGGTTAGATTTAGGCACCAAAACTACTTATTTAAGTTTATAAATCTCCTGTTGTGTCTTCATGTTAGAAAGCGAGACTGAACTGTACAATGTCCAGAGAATCTCATGTGGACATCGTACAGAGTTGATATGTTACAACAGCTCAACATTCCCTGTTTCTTTATACTGCTATGATGTTGAATTTGATTATCTGATTTCAATAAGTTAAAGTTGAAACAAACAGATTAAAGAAATGCTCACAGATGTAATTGCAATGATATATGTTTATTTGATTAAAATGACAGAAACAAGAGAGAATCAGAAACATTAATCACTTTATATTTGAAGAAAAAAAAGATACCTGTCAACAATTATTACTTAATATTATTTGGATGCAGATGAAAATCAGATCAAATCTATGAAGTGCTATGAAGACTTGTTTAAGACAACAACAACCTGCGTGACTACCACAGAGCTGCTGTTCTGTCTTACATGGTGAACAGCAGATGCCCACTGAAAGTGTTGTGGTGATTGAAGTTGTCAAACACCAAAGTGTTAGCCATCAGGCGCACAAACACGACGTCTCCCACCTCTAGCAACAGCGTAACACCATTAGAAGCACTCCCATGTTTCTCCCATGCCATGAAAACATTCTCTGAGTTCTTGACCAACACAGCACTTGCAGCGTGGCCGCCGTAGTTCTCAGTGACCCACCACTCAAAGTGGTACACTTCTCTCAGTGAACAAACCTGTTGGATGTTTATTTTTGTCATTTTACAAATAATAAATTTCTGCTGCTGACAGACTCAGATTATTATTCTAAGTCTCTGACAACATTATGGGATGGATCCCTACAGAGATAGACCTTTTAGTTAAAGAGTAAGATCCTTTTAGTTTAACATGAAACAGCGCCGAAATCACCATCACCAAACCCACCAGACTCCATGTAAATAATCAGGACTTTTATCATGGTAAAACACACTTCATTCAAAGTGGACAGAAACTAAATAAAACTACCAAAAGCCGTCTTGGTTCATCTTTCCACTGTTCCAACAATCACCACTCTGGTTTGGTTGAAATAAACCCTTAATTCACCCATTTACATGTGGAAATATGCTGGCTCTATACACGCTAAAAGTACTGATTATTTACATGGAGTCTGGTGGAAATATGCTGGCTCTATACACGCTAAAAGTACTGATTATTTACATGGAGTCTGGTGGAAATA
Source organism: Sander lucioperca (assembly GCF_008315115.2). Classification (NCBI taxonomy): domain Eukaryota; kingdom Metazoa; phylum Chordata; class Actinopteri; order Perciformes; family Percidae; genus Sander; species Sander lucioperca. The sequence continues at coordinate 2,698,489 of NC_050193.1, read as the reverse complement.
TGCTGGCTCTATATAGACTAAAAGTACTGATTATTTACATGGAGTCTGGTATAGTTTGGTGCTGGTGATTTCGGGGCTGTTTCATGTTAAACTAAAAGGATCTTACTATTTAACAAAAAGGTCTATCTCTGTAGGGATCCTTTCATAATGTTGTTGGAATAGTAATCTATGATTCATGGGATTTTCCAAATGTTTTGCAAAAGCGAAATAATTCACATTCATTTTATAAAATACACAGTGTTTACACGTTTATATTGTACATACAAAATATAATTATCATAGAAACTTGTTTTATAAAGATCATATTGTCTAAATATAATATCGCTAAATATTTGTATTTGCATTTGAATGCAACCTGTCAGACTGAGAGAGAGAGAGAGAGAGAGAGAGAGAGAGAGAGAGACAGAGACAGAGACAGAGACAGAGAGACAGAGAGAGAGAGAGCGAACAATGTATAATTTTAAAAATCATCAAACATTAAACTGATCATTTTGAGTCCTATCTCCTCCAAAAAATGTCAGAACATACAAAATCTAGTATTTGTAATTGAAGCTTGACAGTTAAAAGCATGTCATCTTCACAGAAGAAGACAGCAGGGGTTACAAACACAGGTGGTAGACTTTGTAGATAACTACAAGAACCTGGGGATTGTTATTGATGACAAGCTGAATTTTAATTATAAGACTGAGATGTTATGTAAAAAGGGAAAGCAACGTTTGTTCTGCCTCCGGAAGTTATCTCAGTTCCATGTTGATAAGACCCTCATGATCCTATTTTACAGATGTTATATGTTATATTGTGTAGTCCACGTAATACGCAGGGATACGCCACTGGGTATACCCACTAGGAAAAGTCAAGGATTTCCGTATACCCACTTACAAAAGAAGTGAAGCTACTGCCTCGTCCCAGCTGATCATGATGACCCGACCGACCCAACGTTACTGTTATCTGGTAAGTGAGAGTAGCTTATATGATATTGTGTGTCTGTGTGTGTGTGTCTCTGTGTGTGTGCCTGTGTGTCTGTGTCTGAGTACAGCAGTAACCAGAATACAATGTTTATATATTTTCACATGATGAGATAGATGGTGAGAACTCCTGGCCAGCATTGTGGACTGAAAGTCAGGCTAGGGAGTTTAAAAACAGGCATCCTTGGTTAGAGTGTAGGAACAGAAAGTTAGGTAAATATCAGCACACATGCAAAGCTGATATAAGCAATGAAAATTCATAAGGTCAATGACTATGCAAATTGGTCAGGGTACTAAAGTATAATCCGTTTTTCGTTTTAAACCAAAAATGAAAAAACGGAAAAACGGGTCGATGTTTCCAAACCAAACTATGAGCTCCGTTTTCTCGTTTTTCCAATGTCCATACAAATTAAAATTTAACTGGAAAACTGCTCGTTTTTCAACTGTTGTTTTTTGTTATTCATGTTTCTGTTTTAACCCAAGAGTGAGAATACGGGCTCATTTTTATAATGTGCATAATCATTGAAAATCTGATGGAACACAGGTCTCGTTTATAATGTTATTTTGGTCTTACATGTTAAGATCAAGGTTGACTAAAACCAATGCGCTCTGGACAGGAAGTAACATTAACGTGTCAAAATAAAAGTATGAGAGCTGTAATAACTGCCAGAAGAACGAGGAACTTTATGAAAACATTGTTTGCCTGTAGCTTGTCAGATTAGGCTAAAGTTAGCTATTTAGGGTTATATAAAGTATTTAATTATTTAATAGTAATTTTAAAATCACATAAAATCTACATTCATCTATTATTAGCCTATGTGTGGCAGTTATTGACTAGTTACTCTAATCTTACACCAGCCAGTAAAAAGGCATCTAACACTTGTGTTGTCTTTGGGTTAAATGTGTCGTGTTTTCAAAGTTTCTTATAAGAAATATGTGTTTCTTTCTTTTTTAAGATTTTTTTGGGGCATTTTAGGCCTTTATTTGTATAGGACAGCTTAGATTTGAAAGGGGAGAGAGAGAGAGGGGGGAATGACATGCAGCAAAGGGCCACAAGTCGGAGTCGAACCCGCGGCTGCTGCGTCGAGGAGTAAACCTCTATACATGGGCACCCGCTCTACCAGGTGAGCTAACCAGGCGCCCAAAATATGGTTTTCTTTCAACCAAATTAACCAAAAATAACATGCATTGTTCCCTTCCATGCTCTTCGCAAGTAAATTAATATTCACAACTTTCATAAAATTTTGGGTGTTTTATTCAATGTTATAGCAGTTATGGTTTTTCTGGGCGGATTTTGACCTGGTAGTGCAATAGGGCACTATTGAGCTTTACAGAAGATAAACACACAGGATACACGTGCATATTTACAAGTATGTGCGCACGCACACACACACACACACACACACACACACACACACACACACACACACACACACACACACACACACACACACGCACACACAGACCTACCAAGAGCCTGGGTCTGTCCAAGGTTTCTTCCTAAAAAAGGTGTGTGGTCTAGACCTACTCTATCTGTAAAGTGTCTTGAGATAACTCTTGTTATGATTTGATACTATAAATAAAATTGAATTGAATATACCAGTCTGTTATAATCCAAAACAACTAATCGTATATCCTCATTTTACTTAGAAATTAGGTATAATTCATGTAAATGAGGTCTGTTGACCATGAATGCAAAAAATAAGTGTAAAACTAATGAGTGGAATGAAGTTGGATAAAAGGGGTAAGCCAGAATTGAGTGATTAATTACTTCATGCTTTATGAAATGGTCAAAGGGCAAAAGGCAAAGTGTGTAGTTTAGTTAGCAATATGATGTGGTTTGTGTGGACGGTGATGATGATGATGATGATGATGATGACGATGAGTAGGATGATGATGATGTCTATGCTATTCCATTGTCTAACAATCCTTACAACAGGAATCCAACTTCTACTAATTGTGTTTATTTGATTATTTGTTCAGAATTTTCTGGAACATGGTTGGAATTCAGTATGGGTTACTGTCATTGAGAGTAACATAAGATGAAGTATGGTTCAAAGAAAAAGAGCTGAACAGATCTGGATTTCCCAGTTAAATACTTAATTTACCAAGGGGCCTTAATAAGAGATGAGGTGCTCAACAGTGTGGAACCGTGCGAGTTACAATCTTCTAACTCCTAGAAGCAGCCGGGAGCAAGAAAAACTAGACAGAAATGAATTATGATTGCAACCTCTGCAGTTTTCAGTTATTTTGAATAAATGATAAGTTGAACTTCATGCCACACAGCTGAACAGAGAGAACAATACCTTGCAGTTGTTGCTTCAGCTTGTCCACTTCAGTCTTCTGCTGAGCTTGACCTGCAAAAACAGTTTCTCTGTCAGCTTCATTTTACTGCACCTTCAGTTTC
>NC_050193.1:2652617-2690117 GCF_008315115.2 Sander lucioperca | reverse complement strand
ATTTCCAATGTTTTTTGACGCTTTTTGAAACGTTTCTGTCACTTATTTCGATGCTTTTTTAAATACATAGTCAATATACATAATTTAAATGATACAATACACACACACACAGACACACACACACACACACACACACACACACACACACACACACACACACACACAGACAGAGACACACAGACACAGACACACACACACACACACACACACACATACACACACAGACAGACACACACACACACACACACACACACACACACACACAGACAGACACACAGACAGAGACACACACACACACACACAGACAGACACACAGACAGAGACACACACACATACAGACAGAGACAGAGACACACACACACACACACACACACACACACACACACACACACACACACACACACACACACAGACAGAGACACAGACACACACACAGACACACACACACACTCGCACACATGTTGTGTTACTATGTTGTGTTCAATATAACATTGAATGTCCGAATTTCTGGGTTCCCAGTCGGAAACAATATATGTATATATTTTTAAACTATATATATATATATATATATATATATGTGTGTGTGTGTGTGTGTCTATGGCATAGACTGTATAAAACAGATCTATGGTCGGAAATGTCAACTCTGAAAGATGTAACGTTATTTGTTCTATGAAAGACATCGACAAAGATGAAAACTGGGACACACATGGGAAGATAGGGCCAAGTTTAAAGGTACCCTTTAACAATGTAATCATAGATCATCATTGTGTTTATCTTCTCTAGAAAATTTTCTGTGATACGGGGGAGAAGTGGTTACACCCTTGTTCCTCAAACTGATGTTGACACATCATGTGAAATATGATTTGTGCTTTGGAGAATGAGGAAATCTCATCTGTGACCTCCTTTTTTCTGTAGGCTTCTATATAAAGCTCACACAGGTTTACAGTTCAACAGTAAGCTGCCAGTGCAAGAATTAAGATCTCTGTGAGTTTCACGCTGTTCCTGCTGCTCGGCTCCGTCTCCCCAAGTGAAAGTGTTGATTGTCAGCAGGCTTTTCCTCCAGACATCTACGCTGCGCTGAGAGAGATGAACGCTTCGTTGGTTCAACTGAAGGAGGACATGGCTACAGGTAGCAGTTCAGAAATATCCAAAAGGATAGAAATATGTATTTGTATTTTTTTTATTGTGGATTAATGTGTGGAATATCTTCTAGATGAATGGATTAGTTGTTTGGTCTCTAAAATGTTTATCAGTGTTTCCCAAAGCCCAAGATGACGTCCTCAAATGTCTTGTTTTGTCCATACATCTCAATGTCACTGAAGACACATCATCAATATGTTAGCTGGTAATCCCAAGATGTGGCAGAGATAGAGGCAGTGATGTTTCCTGTTTCCTGTACGGAACTCCTGTCAAATCAACTAATCGATTGGTCGACAAGATCATACGATTGTTAGTGAAAAATTTCTTTCATCGAGGACAGACCTTAACAGAGTATTTCTACACTGTAGTATTGCTAGTTTCAGTGAAAGATCAGAGTACTTCTTCCTCCTTGAGTTAATGTCTGTTGGAAATAAAATATAAAATGTATTTTAAACCCAGAACGGCCGTCTTTGCAATCATTCTTTAACCAGATAATTAATTTGTTATCACAGTGAAGTTAGCAGAAGAATACATGTGAGTCTACAGGCGTTTTCATACAAAACACATATTCTTTTTATGGAAATAAGATTCATTGGATTATATACAGAAGAAGAATAAATGAAGAAAATTCCTTAATGTGAAGGAAACATCTTTATTCTTTGATTTGATTTAATTCTTTTAGATTTTCAAACTGAAACAGATTTACATTTCTTAAAACATGTTGAACTCATTGAGTCTTTGTTATCTTTAAACCTTTATGGAAATAAATCACTAACAGCTGAAGTCCTCCATCAACATTTAAACCACAGGACAGGACGTTGTCTCCTCCTACAGAGGACACAGAGAAACTGAGGAACCAGCTGACCAGACCCTTAACCCAGGATAAAGAGGTTCAGTGAATGTGGTGTTGAAGGTGTGGAGGTGGATCAGTGAGTCAGAGGAGACTGTGTAGAAGGACAGAGTGCCAGCAGGCCAGTCCACATACACTGCTACTCTGTTAGAGACAGAGGAGGAAGTGAGGACTGTTTTTATCTTATTGTGCATGACAGAGTAACCATCATCATCAGAGCAGATCAGACTCCAGGACTGATCATTCCATCCAAACCTACAGTCATCACTGTTTCCTCCCCTTCTGATTCCTCTGTAACTCACTGATATATGAACGTCTCCTCTCCTCTCAACCTCCCAGTAACAGTGACCAGTCAGACCATTTCTACACAGCAGCTGATACCAGGATTCAAATCTGTCTGGATGATCAGGATATGGCTGATCCTCTCCCACCCATGTCACCTTCCTGTTGTTGTCAGACAGTTTGAGTTTTTCGTTTACTGTGTTTGTGTCCACTTCCAGTTCACAGGAATCTGACGGAGAGAACAAGACACAACACAGCTACAGTTAATAATTACCTCATTAGTTAAACTTTAGTTAATAATTATTATACTGTTAATGAAATGATATTTAATAATTTAATAATTAATAACTGGTTTATAAAGCATTAAATAACAATATTTATAGATTATAAAATATAACATAATTTATAGCTTTAAAAACTCTTTATTAACCGTTAACAAGTTATTATAATCAGATACAACTTTATAATAACCATCCAAATAATATTTATTGACCTCAGCTGGGTCGCCTGAAGGAGGGTGTCTGATGTTTCGAAAGACCCGAAACACCCAATGAGATCAGGAACATCACTGATGATGTGCACTAGCTTAGCATCAGAAGATGTATCATTACAACTGTCAGTCTGAAGAAATCAGTGACAAGCAGGAACAGGCTGGTTGACAACCAAGAAGAGGTTGGTGACTTCTGGAGAGACAGATGGCAGCTCGGGAAGATGGCAACCGGGACGGTATGGGCTAGCACCCCTAGCTGCAGCCTCTGTGAAGAGGAACCCAAAGCTAGCTATGGATCAATTAAAAGAACAATACCCCCAGGGAGCCCAAGAGGGGGGGAGAATGAGAACCCCAGTCGGACGGACTTAAGGTTATCGACCAACAGCAACAGAAAAATGACTATGGGCACGATAAGTCTGTGTGGAAAGCAACGGCAAGCACAACAATGCACAGGCCGAGTCCCTGATGAGTCAGAGGAGGAGCAGGGCCTGGAAGCACCCCATAGAGCCCAGAGCCTCCAAGTGGTGCAAACTGTCCCTCCGGTCAAGCAGCCCGAGAAGAGGAGGATCAGGTGGCCTCAAGCATGTAAAACAGCCGAGTGGCAGATGTTTGATAAGGATGTGGATAAGGTGCTGGGAGCAATGGACAAAGGTAATGCGGAGAGGAGGCTGCAAAATTTGACAGCCATCAGAGTGAGCATGGCGGTTGAGAGGTTTGGTGTAGAAGAGGGGAGAGGAGTAAAGAAGCCGTACGCCAAAAACCAGAGGGCAGTCAAACCCCATAACATCAGAATAGAGCTGAAAACCCTAAAGAAGCAGTACAAGAATGAAGGGAGAGGGCTAGGAGGAGAGCAGCCTTCATTAGGAACCCATTCGAGTTCACTAAGCAGCTCCTTGGGCAGAAGAATGGTGGACGCCTAGTCTCTTCCAAGGGGGAAAATCGACCAACACCTTTCAGATACCTTTAGCGACCCCTCCAGAGAACAAGAACTGGGGCAGTGTGATGCCTTGATAACACCACCAGAGCCTGTAGAGGCATTCGACCTGAGGGAGCCACTCCTGAAAGAAGTACAGGAAGTGGTAAGGAAGGCAAGGTCTAGGTCTGCACCAGGACCCAAAGCTGCTACATCGGCTGTGGAGGATCTTAAAAGTCATCTGAAGGAAAGGAAAAACTTTAAAACAGTGGCAGTTTGCAGAGGGAGCATAGATCCCAAAAGAAGACTCCAAGACAATCAGCCAGTTCTGAATCATCTTGCTTCTAAGTGTTGAAGGAAAGATCTTCTTCGGCATAGTTGCAAAGCGGTTGGCAGAGTTCTTCCTCAAAATTGGATACATAGACACCGCTGTGCAGAAAGGCAGCATACCAGGTGTCCCAGGCTGCCTAGAGCACACAGGCGTGGTTACACAGCTCCTCAGAGAAGCAAAGGAGAACAGAAGTGATCTGGTGGTGCTGGGGTTAGAGCTGGCCAACGCCTATGGCTCTGTGCCCCACAAACAGGTAAAAGAGGCTCTGGAGAGGCACCATGTTCCTGCCATAGTGAGAGACCTTATCAAGGATTACTACAGTGATTTTAAGCTGAGAGTCTCATCTGGGTCAACAACATCAGAGTGGCACAGGCTTGAGGTGGGAATCATCACAGGCTGCACCATCTCAGTGATCCTGTTCGCTCTGGCAATGAACATGTTGGTGAAATCTGCTGAACCGGAGGGCAGGGGGCCCAAATCCAAGACTGGAACACGGCAACCACCAATCCTTGCCTTTATGGATGACCTCACAGTGACAACAGAGTCAGTGCCTGGAGCCAGATGGATCCTGAAGGGTCTGGAGAGGCTGATTGAATGAGCCAGGATGTCATTCAAGCCAGCCAAATCCAGATCTTTAGTGCTGAAGAAGGGCAGGATGGTGGAGAAGTTTCATTTTACCATCTCAGGAACTCAAATCCCGACCCTGTCTGAAACTCTTCGACAGCAGCCTCAGGGATACAACATCAAAAACACCTGCAAGGAGTTCGATAGGTGGCTGAAGAATGTCAACAAAACTGGGCTCCCTGGAAAATTTAAGGCTTGTACCAACATGGGATTTTGCCAAGGATACTGTGGCCTCTGCTCCTGTACAAGTTTCCAATTTCCACCATCTCAGAACTGGAAAGGAGAGTCAGCTGCTACCTAAGGAGATGGCTGCGGCTCACGAGGAGCTTAAGCAGCATCGCCCTTTATGGAAACACCTGCAAGCTGCAGCTCCCGCTAAAATCCATCGAAGAGGAGTGCAAGGTCTTGCGAGCAAGAGAGGTGCTGCAGTTCCGTGAGTCTAGGGACCCCAAAGTCTCCGGAGCAGGGGTAGAGGTCAAGACTGGCAGGAAATGGAGGGCAGAGGCAGCAGTACACCAGGCAGAGTCATGGCTGCGCCATGGTGTCCTGGTGGGAGCAGTGGCCAGAGGAAGGACTGGGCTAGGAACCTTTCAAGGGCCCCGGTTCGACAAGGCTCGGGGGAAGGAGCAGAGGCAGCTAGTTCAAGGCGAGGTGAGGGTGGCAGTGGAGGAGGAGAGGTCCGGCAAAGCAGTGGGAATGGCACGTCAGGGTGCCTGGACTAGATGGGAACAAGCTGTGGAGAGGAAGATCATGTGGGCTGACCTCTGGTGGGCAGAGCAACACCGCATCAAGTTCAGGCAGTCTATGACGTCCTCCCCAGCCCATCCAACCTGCACACCTGGGGTCTGGTCGATACACCAGGATGTGCCCTGTGCCAGAGAAAGGGAACCCTTGAGCACAACTTGAGCTGCTGCCCAAGAGCTTTGAGGGAAGGCCGGTATCGCTGGCGGCATGACCAGGGATCTCATTCATAAAACTGCGCGTAGGATCCTTACTATAAGTGTACGTACACCCAAAAGCCCAAAATGGCGTACGCCAAAAAAAGGTCGGATTTATAAAACCGTGTGTACGCACACTTGTAAGCAATGTTCCCTTTATAAATCAGAGATTACCTACAAGTATGCGTACGTGGCTTACCTACCCTTCGTATCCTGCCCTGTACACGCCCATTTTTAACCATAAATAGTCAATGCAAAGCACCTCATGAATGCTGATCAGTATCTGAATGACACTGGCAGTTGTTACACCGTATCATGATGACTGGTGGACAAAAAGCAAAAAACTTCTCAGACATTCAGGAATTGCTGCAAATTGAATTATAATTTCGGCGTGTTCTTGCACAGTGTAGGGAAACCTGATCTATAACTAGATGTATTAATAATACGTCCAAAACGGCTGGCATTATGGCACTCGGGGACAGCTTCGATATACCAGACGTATATAATAAGATTTAACAGAACTATATATTATATCCAAACAAGCCTTAGTGATAAAGCTGAAGATTATATATAATATTTATTAAAAAAAAAAAAAAAAAAGGATAGCATGGTTCCGGCGCGTTGCCCTCTCTATTGGGCCCAATTCAGTACATAGATCCAGTAGCTCAGCTTTAGGTAATCTAAATCGGCATCGTCATGGTCCCCGAAGTCTCTTTCTCTCCTGATTCTTCCATTGGCGTAGAGCCATCATTCAGCATTACGCACGGGGGTCACCGCAGTATTTATAAGTTTACAACAATTTGTGATTGTTAACACCTTGCCAACACAGCATCAACTAGTGGTACCCCCCCCCCCCACCCTGAGATACCATTTGATGACGAAATAAAGTGTAATAGGCAAACACACTTTTCTTCATGCAGGTTTTGTCACAAACAATATTAAAGTTCGGACTGATAACAAGGACATTAAGGGTAAGGATTGCGCGAGAGTTCAACGGCTGTATTTTCAGACTTTGACATTTGATGATATATGCACAGTATTAAAGACAGATATTTAGTTATTTACACTGTGTTCTGCCGTTATCTAATGCTAGGGTATTTGATGCTATCCTGTATTCCATGCAGTTGTGACATCTCCTCCTCCTGCGCTCCCTAACGGACAATGTGATGGCGAGACAGCGCAGATTAAACATTAAATACATATTTTTATTTAAGATTTCAGTTGGAGGTGTTTATGGAACAAGTATCACTCAGTACAAGTGCAAATAACACTGCTGGATTTAATCTTCATGGTAACGTGGATGTTATGGAGTGAAAAAATGTGCGTGAGGCATCAATACTTGAAAATATTGAGAGTAATCGTTATTCCCACATTTACTTTCTGCAGTCTGAATTCAGTTCACCACCTCACCATCTGCGTCGGCAATTCCTATATTGTCTCCAAAAATGTGCGTACGCATGGGTCAGAGTTTGCGTGGAGGACCGCACATTCTCCCGTCAAGTTTGTTTTTTATAAATCACAACCTTTGCGTGGGAAATGGCGTACGCATATTTTCAGCCCCGTTTTGTGCGTACGCCACGTTTATAAATGAGACCCCAGGTGCTCAAAGCAATTGCAGAGAGCATCCAGGTTACCATCAGCTGCTGCCGGAGGTCAAAGCCCTCCAAGCAAACCATCAGCTTCATCAGGGCCGGAGAGAAGCCAGAAAAATCTTCCAGGGTAATATCAGGGCTTCTGAACACTGCACAGGATTGGCAGCTGAAAGTGGACTTGGGAAGACAGCTTAAGTTCCCCCAGCATGTCGTCAAGACCACCCTGAGACCTGACATTGTCTTGGTATCTGAGGCAACAAAGAACCTGGTCATGTTGGAGCTCACTGTGCCATGGGAAAACCGAATGGAGGAAGCTTTTGAGAGGAAGAAGGAGAAATATGATGGCCTTGTCAGTGACTGCCACAACCAAGGCTGGAAGGCAAGGTGCTTACCTGTAGAGGGTGCAGAGGCTTTGCAGGGAAGTCCCTCTACGGGGCCTACACTGCACTCAGCATCACAGGTGAGAGAAGGACAAGGGCTATTTGCAACAGCACAGAGGCTGCAAAGAAGGCTTCGAGGTGGCTCTGGATCAAAAGAGCAGATCTGTGGATAAATGCTGCTAGGGCACAAGCTGAGGCCTGATCAACCTCAGCTGGGTCGCCTGAAGGAGGGTGTCTGACATTTCGAAAGACCCGAAATGCCCAATGAGATCAGGAACATCACTGATGATGTGCCCTAGCTTAGCATCAGAAGATGTATCATTACAAAATTGATACGATTTATTAATCATTTACAAATACTTAAATATATAAAATATTATGATGTGAGCAACAATTAACTGTTAAAATAATATAAATTATAGCATAACTAATAATTAGTAAACATTAATTATCATTTTATTGTTAGTAGTTGTAGTTTTTGTTTGTTGTTGTTGTAACAGTAAAATAACTATTAACTTAAGTTAAATTAACTATTAATTTATCATTTATTAGCGATGGTTATTATAAAATGTTACCCAAAACACAGACAGATCTGAAGGTTTTATTCTGTGCTGATGTTCATTTACATAAAGTTTAAAATTGATGCATGTAGTCAGAAATGTTCTAATGAATAAAAACTATCAGCTGTGTATTTAAAGAAACTAACACACTTACATTTCATCAGATCACACCTCTGCACCCTGGAGGAAGAAACACAGTCAGAATGATTTTCTATCCAACATCCATCTGCTGTTAGACATGATGCAGAGTTCCTTAGTTTGTCAGAGAGACAGAGAAACTCATCTCAGTTAAAGGCACACTATGCAAGATTTGTACCTTAATATAACAGCTTTGAAGTCATTTTGATGTTAAACGAACTCGTAGTAGGGTGAATCATCCCTATTGCAAAGCACGGGGGGACGCCGCTGGCAAAACCAGCAATGCAAGTTTGTGAGGTGGCGCCCCGCCAAATCTCGCGAGAATCACGACTTGCTTTACGGCACGATGTCACATACATCAACAACATATAAGAAGCAGCCTCTATGGAAGAAACTAGCATGCATTTCAGATGAATCATGTGTTAGCAGACTTGCTAGCAAACACTTGTCTCCCTGATCAATGTCCATATACTCTGCTTCTATACACAGTACTGGTCGTGTCAACACAAACAATCTTGCTGAAATAAGCTTAGATGAAGCTGTGCTTGATGTAGCCACACCCAGTCCTCCTGACCTGGAATCACAATACATTACTGAACATCACATTATGTTTTATTGGCTAGCTTGCCACACGAGCAAGTTTGCCAGCTGAACGCAGGTGTTCTGAGGTGTATTTATCACGTAGTCCTTTGTCTGGTTCCGATTTCGTATGGCGTGTGTACTGTGCTTATGCAAACTTTAACTGGCTAACAGTGAACTTCCCGACTGCACCTTTACTTGAAATTGTGCTTTTCACGAGTCAATTACATCAGGCCGTGAGTGCAGAGACGGCTCTGCGTGAGTGGTATTTACGACAGTAATGTTAAATACAAGTACTCCACAGCAACTCTAGGGGTAGCTGTTTGATAAAAACGGAAACTGCATAGTATGCCTTTAACTGGTCACTGGTATGTAAGAGGAACGGGAAGATAATGTAGAAATAATAAGAGACACAGACATCACTGATCTGCTCTGGTTTCATTAATGTCCTCCCACATGATAAAACACAAGCCGGCCCGAGGCATAAGCGAACTAAGCGAGTGTTGTTTTTTTCTCCTTAACATTCGCCGACGCTCCACTCTGGGCTCCCGTAGTTTCGAATGGGCTCAGCGCGTTCGCCATAGAGATGTACACAATCAACATGGCAGCGACAGCGGCTAATATTAGTTATTTCGTTAGTCGTTTCATTACTTACTTAACCGAAATCTCCGCCGAAATGACCACCAGCTCATGGTGCTCTGTACCCGGCTCACAGTCACCTATTCTCGGATAACTGAACCACGAACTGCCGCTGACCTGAAGGAGCACCATGCGGGGCACCAGAGGCGGTGTTGAGGAACTCTGTTGCGGCTCAACACATCTACTAAATGCCGCTGATACGACCGAACTGTGACGGAGGTCTGTAGCGGCTTAAACAACTAGCAATCGCCGCTTTGTAGCACGGAGCTCCACTTCGATGTTTTTTTACCACTAGTTACTACGATGGCGCTTGCTACAGGTATGCTACACTCAGGAGAGTCAAAATGAATTAATTGAATTGAACTTTTAGGCGAGGAACGAGAAGTGAATTACCTGTATGTGTGAAAACAGCTTTATCTCATGCATCCGTAGTTGTAGTATAGTTGTTGTTGAATATTTAGCATAATTATATAATTTGTTGAATATATAGCATAATATAATTTTGTCATTCTTTCATGGAGGGCAGGCCGCCCCCCCCAATACAATAGTAGGGAAAACACTCAAACCAATATATTTTTATAAAATTGCTATGAATAATCATAATGGTATATATGCCCCATGTGTGTGTGTGTGTGTGTTTGTGATCTTGTCATTTCTTTGTCATCTGCAGATTGATTTTAAGAGGGAGAAAGGGGAAAAAAATCGATTTAAATCGTGAATCAGATTTTTTGTTTAAAAATCAGGGATTTTTTTTTTTTGAGGCCATATCGCCCAGCTCTACTTCCTACTAACCCAGAGTATGTCAAGCAGACCCACAGCTGACAACCATGCAGCTAAACTAACTGATGTGGTGGAGACTTGGGGACTGGGAAAGTTGCTGCATGTGTCGACAACAATGTACGCAACATTGTGGCTGCTAACTCTCCCAGACGGGTGGACTTGGACTTAGTCGGCTGATTGTTGACAGTTAATAAGCGGTTAACACGGGCGGGCTATTGGTCAGGAAAAAAAATCTAAATAAGCATCCCAATTAGGATAAAGAGATGTCATTTTTTACTCAAACATAAAGTCCTGTGGGATTGAACGTGTTGTTTGGCCCTGAAGCCCAAGTAGTTGCGTGAAGTCACTACCTCAATAAGTCAAAAAGCAAAAGGCTATGAATCTGAACAAATTTAGTTATTGCCCTTCTCCAGCTGACCATCCCAAAAATACACCAGAATACAGGAAATCACATCTACCAAATTCAGAATTTTCTACCCCCAGACCTCCCCGTTTGCACCCACTTTTGCACAAATAGGGTAGGGGGGGAGGGTCCTTATGCATCTGTGCCCAGGGGGACAGTAGTTCATAATCCGTCACTGTATTAATACATAACCTCACTGTACTCATTTATAATGTAACATTAAAGCGTGACATTTGTGTCATTAATCGTCAAGCACAGGTTACTCCGCGTGGTCGGAGGGGGGGCCCCCAAATCAAATTCTGCTTAGGGCCCCCAAAAGGCTCGGGCCGGCGCTGATGAAACACAATGTGAAATATGCACGGAGACGTTTCTGCTCATCACATTGTTTGTTGCAGTACTCTGAAACATTACGGGGGCGTACAAACAAAATCATCTGTGAATAAGTAAGTAGTAGAGAAGAAGTCGAGAGCGGAGGAAAAGAAAAATAGGCTGCCTGGCAACAGCAGTAAACACAACGTACAGGCCAACATTACATTTCTACATCTACTCTAATTATTAACGTGACTGTGATTTATCTATAAGGATAATACCTAATCATTTATTTATGGGGAAAAATCTGCTACAGTGGCTGGCTTTGAGCGACGTGCGCAGAGAGAGAGAGACAGTTGCTTGTTGTTTAAGCCGTTACAGATCTCCGTCAAAGCTCGGCCGTATCAGCAGCAGCCCTGCAACGCCGGCTTCGGAGCTCGGCATGGTGCTCCGTCAAGTCAGCGGTAGTTGGTGGTTCAGATACCCGAGAATAGGTGACTGTGAGCCAGGTACAGAGCACTGCCAGCTGTCGGTCGTTTCAGCGGAGATTATGGTAAAGTTTAGGCAACAAAATGTGAGCGTTATGGGTCTTAATAGTTCTTCTAGTGGAGCTAAAAACACTTCTGTGCACAGAGATTGCTTTTGGCTCAAAACGCTTAAAAACAAAAACGTAGTGATGTAGATGTAGCCTAAGTAGTTTAAACTACCTGCTGCTGCTCTCTTCGTCAGTTAAAATCAGATGTAACGCCACTTCCTGAAGTTTACGCTCATGAAGCAGAACGTGACGTAGCTCCGTTTGTTCCCTAAAGTTAAAACAACTCTCTCTTTCCTTTTCTTTTTAAAACGTGAATCAACACTGCTTCTCTCACCCGCTGCCACCGTTGCCGCCGCCCTCTCCGTCCAGCAGCCTCCTGTACTCGGCGATCTCCATCTCCAGTCTGGTCTTGATGTCCAGCAGCATCTGGTACTCCTGTCCCTGTCTCTCCAGGTCGGCCCGCAGCGACACCAGCTGCTGCTCCAGACCGCTCACCTGCATCTGGTACCTGTTCATCTGCATGGCGTAGCGGCCCTGCGTCTCGGCCAGAGTCGACTCCAACGATTCTTTCTGCAGGAGAGAGGATTCACAAAGAGACACTTTAACAGCACTGGAAGTATTCTGTATCCTTTACTTCAGTAAAAAGTACTAACACCACACTGTTAAAATACTCTGTTACAGTAAAAGTCCTGTAGTGAAAATATTACTTCAGTAAAAGTCTGTTAGTATCATCAGGAAAATGTAGTTAAAGTATTAAAAGTAAAGAGAAAGAGAGAATAAACTACATGTGTTTTGTGTGCAGGGATCTGAATGTGTGAAGTAACTAGTAACTAAAGCTGTAACAGATGAATGGAGCGGAGTAACTAAAGTAACTAGTAACTAAAGCTGTAACAGATGAATGGAGCGGAGTAACTAAAGTAACTAGTAACTAAAGCTGTAACAGATGAATGTAGTGGAGTAACTAAAGTAACTAGTAACTAAAGCTGTAACAGATGAATGTAGTGGAGTAACTAAAGTAACTAGTAACTAAAGCTGTAACAGATGAATGGAGCGGAGTAACTAAAGTAACTAGTAACTAAAGCTGGAACAGATGAATGTAGCGGAGTAACTAAAGTAACTAGTAACTAAAGCTGTAACAGATGAATGTAGTGGAGTAACTAAAGTAACTAGTAACTAAAGCTGTAACAGATGAATGGAGCGGAGTAACTAAAGTAACTAGTAACTAAAGCTGGAACAGATGAATGTAGCGGAGTAACTAAAGTAACTAGTAACTAAAGCTGGAACAGATGAATGTAGTGGAGTAAAAAGTCCAATATTTCTCTCTGAAATGTAGCGGAGTAGAAGTAGAAAGTGGCACGAAAAGAAGAGACTCAAATAAAGTACAAGTACCTCAACATCTGGACTGAAGGACAGTACTGGAGTAAATGTACTTAGTTACTTTCTCACCATGCTGAGCTGCGATTGTAGCTTGATCTCCAGGCCCTGCAGTGTTCGCTTGAGCTCTGTGATCTCTGATTTGGACGAGTGGAGCGTTTTTGTGCTGACGGCGACTTCTTTATTCAGCGATTCTGACTGTAGAGAGAAACAGCAGGTGGCGTCACACTGGAACTCAATGGATTCTAAAAATTAGACTTTTTTTCAAATATTCAGACGTTTTTCTTTCAATATTCCATCTTTTTGTTTTTTCTTACATATTCGACTTTTTATTCAAAAAATATTCAACTTTTTTTCTAAAAATATTCAACTTTTTTTCTAAAAATATTCAGACTTTCCCCACCCCCTAAAATATTTAGACGGGAGTTTTCAAACCAAAAGTGGGGCAGCTATACCTATGCCCCTTACCTTGGAGTGGAACCAGGCCTCCAGTTCTTTGCGGCTCTTGTTGGCGACGTCTTCGTAGTGCTCCCTGACCTCCTTGATGACCTTCTGGAGGTCAACGGCCGGAGCGGCGTCCACCTCCACGTTCACCTGGCCGCTCATCTGCGTTCGCATCGCCAGCAGCTCCTGCACACAAACACAAGGAGACGCGTTAAACCAACCAGAGGAGACGCATGAAACCAGAGGAGACGCATCAAAACAGAGGAGACGCATCAAACCAGAGGAGACGCATCAAAACAGAGGAGACGCATCAAACCAGAGGAGACGCATCAAAACAGAGGAGACGCATCAAACCAGAGGAGACGCATCAAAACAGAGGAGACGCATCAAACCAGAGGAGACGCATCAAAACAGAGGAGACGCATCAAACCAGAGGAGACGCATCAAAACAGAGGAGACGCATCAAACCAGACGAGACGCATCAAACCAGAGGAGACGCATCAAACCAGAGGAGACATCAAACCAGAGGAGACGCATCAAACCAGAGGAGACGCATCAAACCAGAGGAGACGCATCAAAACAGAGGAGACGCATCAAAACAGAGGAGACGCATCAAACCAGAGGAGACGCATCAAACCAGAGGAGACCAGGGCCCCCAATCAGGGCTGGCCCGTGGCGTAGGCAGTATAGGCAGATGCTCGGGGGTGCCAGCAGTCCAGATGAGTAAAGAAAAGTTCAAGATAATAACAAAAGAAAAAACAACAAAAACATAGAAGAAAAAGCCCCCCAAAAATGTCAGAAAACCACCGCCAATAACGTTGGGAAAAGCGACAAAAACATTGAGAAAAAAACTTTCGAAAAAAAGCTACAAATACAGCTGTAATCTGGCCTAGCTCTGAAATACCCGATGGGCTCACTGAGATCTTTCAGCGCTCTCACCTCCTCGTGGTTCTTCTTGAGGAAGATGAGTTCCTCCTTCAGACCTTCGATCTGTATCTCCAGGTCGGTCCGGCTCAGAGTCAGCTCGTCCCGGACTCGCCTCAGCCCGGCGATGTCGGCCTCCACCGACTGACGCATGGCCAGCATGTTCTCATACCTGCAGGGAAAACAAAGCATTTGTTTCAAAATCTGTTTTCTCCCAAAATATAACTCTCTGAAGCAGGCCAAGGACGCAAACAAAGAGGGAGAAGTGTGTATTGTTTCTATTGTGTGTCTATAGAGACAGAGCGCATTTAACCCTTGTGTTGTCTTCCCGTCCACCTTGAATGTTTTGTCTTTCTGGGTCAAAATTGAAAATGAAATTTTTTTGGCACTTTTTTCCAATGTTTTTGTCACTTTTCTCAATGCTTTTTTAAATTCATGGTCATTAAACCTAATTTAAATGACATTATACCTAATTTTTGAGTTAAAAAAAAAAGCAGAAATGCATATTTTGACTAATAGTTAAGATCAGAGGATGTTGAGTGGATAACAGACTTATGTCAAACTTTAGTCTCCTCAGTACCTGAAGATTGTTATATGGGTTCCATACAACTTACATCATGCATCCATGTTATTTTTGGGCAATTTGGTTATAAGAAACACATATTTCTGATATAAAAAACTTTAAAAACGGGTCAAATTTGACCCGAGGACAACACAAGGGTTAAGTCCCGCCCCCACCGGGGGGATATTCACTAACAACAATGTAAAGAACCCAGAACGAAGGAATCAGCAGTAAGAATGGGAAGATGCTAAGGTAACGTCATGTCTGACGTTACGTGTATTACCTTAACTTAACAGTTAACAGACATATAGTGAGCCTAAAACTGCCATTTGGATGTTTGACTTGGTAACTAAATGTTTGCTGCAAACATCAGACATAACATTAGCTTAGCGTCTCTCCATTCTCTCTGCTTATTGCTCACGTCTGTTTCCAATTTTGTCTTCATAAAAGCTCAGTTTTTCGGCTCAGCAGCTTATAAAAACTGCAGTTCTGGGTTCTTTACATTGTTGGTAGTTCATATCAGCAGCATCTTTTAGACATGTTTCTGTTGTTTGCTAGCAGACAGAATAAAGAGGCGGAAACCTAACGCAGTACGAGTCAGCGGAGAGTTGTTTTTCCCTCCGGTGTGCGTGGCGTTCAGAGTATGACGCGATGCGTTCTGTCTCTGTTGTTTCAAACTGTGCTGCTTTTACCCCAGTTGGGATTATTGAAGTAGTATGTTTTTAGGAGTAAAAGGGAGAAGTGCTACTAGATTTAGGGTATCGTTTGGGATTCTTCCGATACCGGCGCTTTAAAAAGGAAGAGCATAAAACGACAGTCAGTGACATTAAAGAACGGCTTGTTTTTTTGCTATGGCCGTGTGGTTAAATGCTATTTTAATTTAAAACGGAGAGGGAGAAATGTCACACTTCTCCCTCTCCGTTTTGCGTCCTTTGGTTTCTGTTACTTTTCCATTAATGATCCAGCCCTGCTGGGATGTAAAACACTCTGCAGCTAAATTAAGATACAATTTTAACCATACAGCTATAGCAAAGACGTTCTTTCATGTCGTCGACTGTCGTTTTGTGCTCTTCTTTTCTTTTTAAATCAGTTCAGGCACCGGTAACAGAAAGAAACCCAACCTATACCTAACCCTGCATATGTAGGCTACCTGTGACGCAGATTCAAGGACCATGAATCAACGCTAAGTGTGACGACTCATGAATGAGTCAATCGACTTACTTCATCCTGAAGTCGTCGGCAGCCAGCTTGGCGTTGTTGATGGAGAGGTAGTTGCCGCCGTTGATCCTGGTAGCGTCCTGGATCTGGAGAGGAAAATAAATACTGTCAGCTTTTCATGTTCATCCTTTGTTTTAACAGACTTACTAAGATAGATAAGATAAGATATACTTTATTGTCCCCGAAGGGAATTTTATTTTGGACTCTGTCTGTTCCGCAGCTTTACAAAGACAACACAAAATACAGAACAGAAGCATCTCTCAATACAAACTGTCATGCAACACAAAACATGCTCTCATATACATTAGACAGGTACATATATAGTAAGCACATTAACTACTCCTTTCAGTGGCAGTTTTTAATTGAGCAACTGTGTACGTATTGCACAAAATGACACAATGCCCTGACATAATGCACAACCCAAATAGCCTACGTATTGCACAGGGGCGGACTGGGACAAAAATTCAGCCCTGGCACCATAGTCACACCAGCCCACTTTACCATGCAGCCCCATCCACGGACACGTGTATTCACTAAATACATTTGTGTACAGATGGTGAAATAATATAAGTAGTACCTTATGTAACAGATTTTTAAACATTTAATGTAAGTAACTGGCAAACAATGCTTACTACTTTTTAAAGAGCACACGTTTATAACAAATGTACACATACTGTCTGTCTGTTTATGCCGTTTGTATGCTGTCATTCTCTACAGTATGTTGTTCTTTGTTGTCACTGTCTGTTCGATTGTCCGTGTTTCTCTCTGTTGACACTGTACATATTGTCTGTCTGGTTCTCCATCTTTTCATCTGTTTTAACTCTCTAACTCTGCAATTTAAATATGTTTTTATGGCTGTCTGTGATACTTCAGGGTTTTTCCTTGCTCAGAACTGGCCTTTGGGGGAACACATAAAGCAGGGGGGGTCTGGTCTCCCCCAGGAAATTTTGAAGGTAAAATACTTCAATTTCTGCATTCTGATAAATTTTTGGGCACCAATTTATGGTAAAAACGTCTATATTTATGGAAAGGAAATCACAAAATTCTGGTGGCAGGTAACAATTTAAAATACAAAATATAATGGAATATTATTATATTCAGTAGTCCAGTAAGGGGGCTTTCACACCCGGGACGTGGGCCGGATACGACAACACTTGACCCCAAAGTCCAGTTGTTTAATTAGCATGAACAGGGCTTTATGGTCACTTTTTTCCCCAAAGAGCACGTTTTCCTCCCAAGTTGAAAAATGTGGGATTGACTTACAGAGGCTACTGCTTTTACTGCTAAATTGTACAATAACACAATCATGTTATGGATACAAAACGTTGTGAAGTGTAATGTTTTCTACATTCTATTGATCAAAAATAATCAGTGATGTTGAGACTACAGTGTAACGGACCACCACAGTTCATACATACATGTGAACTACGGATTAATTGCAGAGTTTAACCTACATAGTGTAAAACGTGACACTACGTGAATGGGGCACAGCAGAAAGACGGAGCAGAACGACGCTGCTTGTTGTTTTCATGTGTACTCCTCTTCGCATCAGGTGTTTAAACCAACTGTACCAAAACACTGAATTGGACTACTATTTAACGCAACAATGAGACATTTTTAACCGGTCATGAAACTGTCTCAATTTAATACTGATGCCGTCAGACGGCCGTGCAGATAGACAGCAGATACGGCTTCTCGCTGCTGCAGCCGGTCCCCCAGAGCAGCATGATCACCGGGAGAGACCGGTACAGCCTGAACTCTGCAAACAGAGATCCCGTTTGAAGGTGAAGTGCTTGATTTTGACTGAATGTCTCAATTTGAGTAACTTCAGATTGGGTCGGTCGGCCCATCTCAGGACCAGGCCGGCCGTTGCCGACTGGCCAAATGCTTAATATTTATTAATATTAATATTTATTAATATTAATATTATAACCATAGTGAAATCGTGCAAGCGATAAAAACCCGTCTGTAAAGACAATTTATTTGTATATTAAAAAAAAAACAATCTGACTGGCATTTGCCAGAATTGTCAGATGGCCAATCCGCCCCTGGTATTGCACAACTGACACATTTCCACATAACCTATGCAGTACACAATGACATATTGAACAATCCAACAGCCCATGTATTGCACCACACTAACATATTGCATAACCCCAACAACCTACTAATATTTTAAAGTTCCATCCACATAGACAGAGAAGTACCTGATTATCTAAAGATAGAGGGCGACATCAGGAAACCAATCAATCTATACATTTATCCCTTTTGGTTTCTGGTTTGTTTGTTTTTTACGTGATTTACAGAGCCGGGAGCTGTTTCACAAAAGTAGAATTTATAAATCCAGGATAACCGATAAAGCGAGACTTGACCTAGTCTAATCTGCGCAGCCTGGCTTGATACGTTTCACGAAGACCAAGCCAGGCTGAGGAGGAGAGACTAGGTCGAGCCAGGCTGAAGTAATTTGGATAGATGAGCATTCACGGCTTTCTTTAACAGGCCGCGAGTTCGATCACAGATTTACTGATGCAAAAATGGAGAATATGCATTGTTCATACTTACAGAGTGAGCAGCAGCTTCTTGTGGAAGTATGATAACGTGAAACACATTATTTGTAAAAAAAGAAACACGGGCGCTGTAATGAAACAGCGAGAGAAAGTGTAGCAGACGATCGCAGACTGCCTGAATACGTAAGTAGCCTAAAAATATACATTAACTGACCACTGCTCTGAACTGAAACCGTCATAATCATTCCATTCAAGGATTAGGTTACTAATCATTTGCACAAATTAACCGTTGTACTCTTTGCCTTAAAAGTAAGCAGAAGATAATGTTACTCAGGAAATTTACCATGAAGATCAATTTTCTACAATGCTAGAATATGATATATAAATATCTCTTTCACTCTGTTCCTCCCTCTCACTCATGAACTAAAATATAAATTTCCTAAGTCATATTAACTTCCACTGCTCGCTTTTAATGCAAAGTTTACAACTGTTCGTTTTTGCAAATGACAAGTGACTCATTGAATGGTTTCAGTTAAGAGCAGTAGTTCATAAATGTATATTTTTAGATAAATCATTCAGTCGGTCCGCTATTATCTGCCACGCTTTTTCTCACGTTTTTATTTTATTTTATAGAGGACAAGTTTCCTTCCTTACGTATTATATGCTTTGCTCCCTCGTATATATGGACATAGAAAAGAAAGACACTGAAGAAATTGGACTCTAACATACTATGTATGTATATACTATGTATATATACTATGAAACTATGAAGATAATTAAGTGATAAATTTCATGCACACTATAAACATGAATGTAATAGTTATTTCCCACCAGCAAAATATGAGGTCAAAAACCATTAAGGTGTCCTCTCTCTGTTGTCACATGAATGTACAGTAGCCTACACTGTATAGTTACGTATTGGTTCAGTGAACTAAGACTGTAATTTGGGAGGTTTGTACAATTAGGATATGTTCTTAAAATTGTACAATCCTCCCAAATTATAGTCATTAAAGAATACAAAAAAATGTATCAACTAAAATAATTCAAGGTGCATTGGTCCACTATAGAAACACACATGTACAGCAATTTATATATTGCCCTTATTAACAGACTTCATTTAAAACACATTTGGCAACTTTATCAGCCTTTTCTAATTACCTCAACAACTGCAGTAATATATTCATCAAACTTCTAACAACAATATGAACAGCATCTTCATACAGCAATATAACAGTAACAATGACTGTCACATTAATAATTATAAAAATAAGGGTCAACTTTAAATAACAACTTAATTTTAAGTCTTCAATGAACAGAAACATGCACCTGTTGTATTTAAATGCAGGCCGATAACAATAAGGTAAAACCACTGCTGAGTGATCAGAAAAGGCTCCAGGATTAATAAATCCTGGCTGTTAGCCTGGTCAGGAGCAGGCTAGCTGCACAGAATAAATCTCCATGGTAATTTAGGTGCCTCTGCTTTTGTGAAACCGAGTCAAGGCTAAATTGAGCAAGGATCACTGGGATATCCTGGCTTAATCCCTTATCTTGGTTTTGTGAAATAGCCCTCTGATCGTGTGTTTACGCTGTTGCAGCATTGTGAAAACAATCGTTAGCTGCAGCCCTAGTTCCTACTATTCACCGTTAAGTGGTTCCTTGGCAAATAAATAGCCAATTCCCCAAAATAAGTTCAACATAAACCAGAAAATAATCCTAAAGAGGAAGAGAACTAAATGACTGATGTCTACAGTACGCTGCTTTTGATAAATATTGATTTGGATAAAAACAAATTCAGTTTGTCAGTTTGTCTGCTTGACAATCTCATTTTGCAGCATTAAAAATGAAGTGAGATGAACAAACACAGACATTCATCTGATCAAATTAAACACATGTTGACAAAGTTCTTCTTTGGCGATGTAATTTGATGTTGGAAACAAGGTTATATGTTGGAATATATCACAGAATATCACAATAATTACGTAGGCTATTGGGGTTGAACAATATGTTAGTTGTGCAGTATCTTATTGTACAAGGGCTGTGCTACACTTTTTGCGGAGAATGCAGCCGACAGGTTGTTCAATTAAAAACTGCAACTGAAAAGAGTAGTTAATGTGCTTACTATATATGTACGTATCTAATGTACAGTATATGAAAGCATGTTTGCATTGCATGAGAGTATGTGTTGAGAGATGCTTATTTTCTGTATTTTGTGTTGTCTTTGTAAAGCTGCGGAACGGACAGAGTCCAAAACAAATTTCCCTTCGAGAACAATAAAGTATATCTTATCTTATCTTATCTTATCTATAATTTAATTTTGTTGGGCCTCCGCCGATTCCCATCCCTAAGGATTATTCTACACCTTCCCAGTTGTTGCATGCAGACAGTTTTGGGGGTTCCCAGGTGAGCTTACCTTCCCCTGCAGCTCTGTGATGGTGACGTAAAAGGCACTGTGGTCTCTGGCCGACGGGCCGACCTTGCTCTCCAGGAACTGTCTGATCTTCAGCTCCAGGGCGCCGTTGGCCGTCTCCAACTTGTGCACCTTGTCCAGATAGGTCGCCAGGCGGTCGTTCAGGTTCTGCATGGTGGCCTTCTCATTGGCGGAAATGTCAACGCCGCTGCCTCCTCCGGCGCCAAAGCCAAAGCCACTTCCTTCTTCACCACCAGAGCCGAAGCCATAGCCAGCTCCACCGCCACCACCGCCAAACATGGACATGAAGGAGCCACCGGAGGAGATTCTGACGCCAGAGCCTCCAGATCCTCCGTACATGGATCGGCTGCTGCTGCGCATGTAGCCACCGCCCCCACCGCCGCTGATGGACTGAGAGTAGGACATGTTGTGTTTCTGTTTGGCGTTGAAGAGTGAAAGCTGTCTATCTGCTTCAGATACTCGGGAGGGAGAGAGTGGAGAAACTCCGAGAGAGCGGCTGATGTTTTATACTGTTGTGTGAGTTTTGTGAAGAGGCGGAGAGAACGGATGGCAAGCACTTGTCAAGCCTGGGAGAAGACACCTGTCCTTGTTTAACTTGTTTAACGGGCCGTGGGTCTGTCTGAGA
This sequence comes from Sander lucioperca, assembly GCF_008315115.2. Classification (NCBI taxonomy): domain Eukaryota; kingdom Metazoa; phylum Chordata; class Actinopteri; order Perciformes; family Percidae; genus Sander; species Sander lucioperca. The sequence continues at coordinate 2,668,552 of NC_050193.1, read as the reverse complement.
AACGGAGAATCCACTTATACAATCGCCTGTACGTGCCAAGTGGCTTCGTCACGCCATCTCTCGTTTCCTACGAAGAGCGAGGAGATTAAATCTGCAGGGCGAGTTCAGACATGGGTGACATTTAGATTTACAGTTCACACCCAGCCCAGCATAGCAAAAGCAATCAATCACTCCACAGCTGTAAAAGGAAAAGCCTTTCTCAGAATAACCTCAATCTGTTATTAGAGTTTTTATAAGTTGGGTAACTGTTGGCAGCCCTAATAATATAAGCCCTAAATAAGCTCTATTTTTACATTGGTGTGTATGGGATGGAATGCTCAAACTCAGAGGGCAGGGCCCAACTGACAGTGGCAGCATTCACAAAGAATTGACCCTTCGCTAAGCCCCGCCCTCCTTAGTTACTGTTGCTACGCCTGTCAAGCTTTCGTGCCTGGCACGTCTGTTACAGTATGTATGCACCGGTGTCAGACATTCCCAAGGAGATAATTAGTAATTTTTGACGAACAGGTGAAATATCTGCATATATGCAACCGATGAGAGAATAATTTCATCAAAATTGAAGCTAAAGCCTATAGGTCATGTGAGCCGCCTCATACGCTGACCATTCAAATGGGAAACACAAATTGAGGAACAGCTATGTTCATGCACATCAGGGTAAGTGACATTTGAAAATAATCTAATAATTATAATAATTATAAATCAAACAGCTTATCCATAAATCTTGTGGAATAAACACAAGACATTAGCTTGAACACTTTGCATTCTCCTGCTTAAATTTTTAGCGATTAACGCTGAAATATATTTTAAAGTATGTCAGTGAGCCTCCGTCTTGCCTCACTGTGGTGATATGTGTCCCGAATACTAGCGTTGTAAGCTAATCAGCGGTCTGCGCTAGCTTGAAAACATGTCCTAGAGAGCGGTGACAGAGTGGGTACACATCTGTTTTTTAACCCCTAGGTTCGTTTTGCGCCGGAATTGTCTTTATTTTACGTTCAAATATATGCATTATGAACAAAGAACTGTCATTATTTCCAAGCAATGCTGTGCTGAGTTAGCTAGCTAGCTAACATTAGCGTGTTCTTGCCTTGGAGCAAACGTATCTGTTTTTATTAATACTGTCGACATTTAGCTAGTTGTGAATGGGGCCTCCCATACTGCTTGATCCACGCCCAGCCTTTCTCCCCTTGGGTTTTAGGTTTCGGGAAGGGAAAAATGGTAACCCTTCCTTTTACAGTCCCCTAATTACTAGGTATTTACCTGGTAAATATATGGTACGTTATAGTTGGTTATTGGTAATTACCACAGGTAACAAGTATGTAAATGCAGAGAAACTACAAAGTAATTACTAGATATTTACCTTGTAAATATATGGTATGTTATAGTTGGTTATTGGTAATTACCACAGCTAACAATTATGTAAATGCAGAAAAACTACAAACTAATTACTAAGTATTTACCTGGTAAGCATAAGATAAATTATAGTATTTTAGTGTGTAATTACTTGAGGTGATTAGTATGCAATTACAGAGAAACTACCAGGGAAAAAAACACCACTGTTAAATATCAACTCAACAAAGTACTGTGTACTTGTTACCTGTTTAGGTTGGTAATAACTCAGATTTAATTGTGTACTTCCTCAGAATGTAGGCAGCCAATTCTTAGAAACACCTCCAGTATTACCCATCAATTCAAGTTAGGTTTGTAGTTATCCTAGGGTTATGTTGGTAACAGTCCATGTTTATTTATTACTATCTTGAAATTAAGACGGTAGTTTCCAATAAATGACCTTGTCTTACATAGTTGTTGTTCATTGCTACACCCATTTATAGAGGGTTTATCAAATAATTTACCTTACACTTACCTGGTAACTACCCCGCAGGAACAGTTTTCCCTAATGTCATGGCACATCTTAAATACTGGGTATGTTCTTGCAGATGTTTTTACAATTTACTCAGTAAGTAAAGTGTAACTGTACTGTAAAATGAAGCATTGTTTATTTCCATGGTATTACCAGAATCGTACCATATAATCTGTAAAAGATCATTCCCTTTCCTTTCATATAGTCACAATTTTTTTTACCTCTTATGTCCTGCAACGTTACCAAGGAAAACATGACAATGTACTTGGTAAGTAAAGTGTAACTGTACTGTAAAATGAAGCCTTGTTTATTTCCATGGTATTACCGGAATTGTACCATATAATCTGATCATTCCCTTTTCCATATAGTCACATTTTTTTTTTACCTCTTATGTCCTGCAACGTTACCAAGGAAAACATGACAATTTACTCAGTAAGTAAAATGAAACTGTACTGTGGAAGGAAGCCTTGTTTATTTGCATTGTGTTACCAGACTCTTACAGCATCCTTTGCTACTGCTTAAACATTTTTGAAATCACAAACTTTTACCATGTGTGTTCTGCAACTTAACTAAAACATTCTCAGTAAGTAAAGTGAAACTGTACTGTAAAAGGAAGCCTTTTTATTCCCATGGAATTACTGGGATCTTACCCTATAATCTGTAATAGCTACAGTTACTATGTAAATCAACAGTATTTACTCAGTAAGCAAGCTGAACATATACTGTAAAAGGAAGCCTTGATTTTTGGGGGGTCACATTGTAAGATCAGACGCTTATAATTTATTTAATTAATTGTAATGTGGCCTCTGAGGAGCTCTGAGTCTATTTTTCATTTTATTTCTTTTTTAAATAGACTGAAACTATTGATCACACGATAGGAAATCTGCAGTATTTACCCCATCACTATCACTTAAACATGGTAACACGCTCTGATGTCTTTGCAAAGGCATCCAAGAATACCCTTCTTGTGCTCCTTTCCAAGCCAGTGGCTCCACTCAATGAACCTCAAGTTCATCTTTAATGCCTTTTCTGTCAGGTTTCCTCTGTATCTGTAAATGTCCTCTTTATAATTTCGCCACGCCCGTTCTATATGCTGCGTGTGAGCACCACTCCCAGGGTGGACAAAATGTCTCCTGTGATTCACCTGATAGTGAATGTAACCATGACGTGATAACCTGTTGTAGGCACTCCAGCTATCACTTATCACTTTACTACCAGGTCTAATGTACTTCTGGATAATCGGGAGCAGTCGCTTCCTGGAACGATTTTTTACAAGCTTTAAGATGGGACATCTATGGCATCCCTTGACTTCCACCATTCCAAAGACCCACGAGTGTCTTCTCCAGGTGTGTCCACGTCGTCCACGTCCATACTGAAAATAAGTAAAATGTCTTAATGGTTGTCCACCTACCAGATACACTGTACTTTTTTTTTAAACAGTCATTACCATTTTACTTACAAAACCAGACCTTACCTTTCTTTTGTGTCTGAATTTGCTCTCATCTATGGCAACAAAAGCTCTCCTCCCTCCTATACGCATTTTCCGTCTAATCTCCAGTCGCCTGACTGCTTTACCACAGATCTCTCTTAACAGTGTAGTCACCCTGGTCAATGATTGGCTGCTCCCACATACTCCATCCTCGATCATGTCCACTTGTCTCTTCCTCAAACCCTGCGACAAACTGAGAAAAAAACTACTGAACATGACAACTACTATCAACATATTACCAGTTAATACCCTCATAGCCTAATTGTAATAATACAACAATGTTTAAACATAATAATTAAATTACCTATCAACAAACCAGTAAATGTGGATTGAATAAATCAGTAATATTAGGCAATATTGCAGGACATTGTTACAGTGTAACCAAAACAAAGAAAAAGCACGAGATAGAGAAACAGAGAGAGCTCCTAACCTGTGCATAATCTTCATCCATGATGCTAATGTAATGTGTGACCTGGAGAATATTGAGCCCTCTCTGATGGACCTTGTGATGCCACTACCCCTGTGGTTTGCCTTTCTACAGCTCCTGTAACATATGACATAATCTGTAAATATCCAACATTGCATAGTTTGTCAGACTGTAATAAGGTACTGGGTGATCATTGTTGAACATTACACTTAGAGTGAGTACTGTAAGTCGATGCAAAGTGATATTTTTTGCTGTTTTGGTTCTGTACTACAACACCTTCAGTGTGAAAGGATTCCGTGACCTTGAGGTTAAAGTACACCCTGTCAGCTTAAGTTTTAGGGTACTTACATCCATATAGGATGAGATTAGCACTTTTTGTACATGATCCCCTCATTTTATGTTACTAAAAGTATGTTCCATGCAGTAACGGTATTGAGTCTGTGACCTGTAGGCATCATCAGAAGCTAGATTTTCCCAGGTGATGTTCTAAAGGCTTTTTGTTTTCTCTTCAGTATGTGAAATATTTAAATCTGATTCAGATTGGGTGTTTGACTTGTGAATTATTTTTGTTATGTAACATAACATCCTTTCTAACTCAGGATGCTACAATACAGTATCACTGTCCCATAGTTTTGCTTACTGTCACTTCTCCCCCAATCTAGACACTGTATAATCTAATGGCAAATGAATCCAGGTGTAGCTTGTGTGGCAGTGATGCTTGGTTCTTACCACCTATATCCATCCTTGGTCGTGTTGGTTCTTTTGAATTTCATTCTGTTGTTGCACACAGGGCAGCGTTTTTTTCTTGATAACAGCCTCTCCCTCTGGAGCCATTCTATTAAATGTTTACCCCCTTGTGCTGTCCTCTGAAGTAATGTTCTTGTCAATGTCATATTTCTGAAAAATACAGACAATTTAAAATGTAAGAGACGTAACATTAGATGCAGCTGTAGTACTAACGTGTATGTGTTTTAACCATCCAGCAAAGTCTCTTAAATTTGACATGTATATTATAGATATGTATAAATTAATTCCACTTACACTTCCGTGGCACCGCAATCACTGAAGCGAACATTGGAAGCGAATGCCCGCGGAAAGACCGGAAACTGCGTTAAACCGGAAGAGTCTGACAATTGACGGTGGCTGCAGAAAGAGCGCTGAAGTTATCTACTGTGAGAAGGTACGTTATATCGGGTTACACATCCTACAGTCTGTGGTTACATCCCAGGTGCTAATTTCAGACAAATAACTAAAGTTTTATCTATGATATTTTTATTGTTTAATTTTTAAATACAGATCATGCCAAGGACGCAAGTTACCAGACGAACTAATAAGAGCAGAAGCCCCCCAGATGAGTCGCTGCAGTTGGATAATGAAGGTAACGTTATATTACATAACGTTAGTAAAGAATTTAATGAGCCAAATCAAATGTTTAGTGTGCCACCAATCGTCACTCTTACAAGTTGTGTTTTTCACTGTACGTTTTTTACAGTTAGTGGGATTGCTCAATCACAGCTCTGCAAAAACTCGTTTATTTGCTAGCATAACGTTAAGTTAGTATCAGGCTAACGTCAGCAAAGTTTGCAGCCTACATCATGTATGGGTAACACTTTACAATAATAGTACATGAATAATCATGTACTAATACCTGAATTAATAATTACTTTACTATGAACTAATGATGAGTTAAGACATGTACTAATGAAGAACTAACCTTGTTACGACATGAGTCATATTCCTGCATGAATATATATATTGATGCATTAATTAACATTTCGGGTTTAAAGTAAATCAAAAATGTTCTAGATCAGAAGAAAGACATACTAAAAGGACACAATGTAAAATTGTTCATAAATTTGACACCAGCAACAGTCACAAACATCAGTGAATGTCACTAGATGTCTTGCAATGTTTACATTTAACCTTACTCATTGAACACACAATGATGCATTCATCATTAAAAACTATTTCATCTCATTCTGTTTTAAGTGATTCCACTGCTGCCATCAAGAGTGAAACACCTACACTAACATATTCATTAACAGATGCAATTTTCAAAATTAAAATCAGTGTTAGCACAGATGATGGTTATTTATGTGGTTATTTTATGGATTGGTTTACTGTCTTTATATCATAATGCAGTCGGATGTTAGTCAGTTAGGGTTCTTGCTCTTCTTTTGGGCCACAAAATGTGTCCATTTTCTAGAGCAAGTTTGATTTAGTTTACCCCGAAATGTTAATTAATACATTAATTAACAAGCATGTACTAACGTGTAGTTAAGATGGTATATTCATGCAGGAATTCATATGACTCATGTCGTAGTCAAGGTTAGTTCCTCATTAGTACATGTCTTAACTCATCATTAGTTCATAGTAAAGTAAATTAATTCAGGTATTAGTACATGATTATTCATGTACTATTATTGTAAAGTGTTACCCATGTGGGTAGTAACAACAGGGCCAGCCCGCGGCATAAGTTAGGCGGAATAGGCAAATGGACGATGACATCACTGTTTTATCCAGAGAGGCTATATAAATTAACTAAATTAATAACTTTTTTACAACAAAAATAAACCATCACTGAACTTATGACACCTTCTAGATCTGCTGTACAGGAGAAGCAAACTGTGTTGCATTATTTCCTGTTTTCACTGTAAAGCTGCCTTGAAATAAAATCTGTATTGTAAAAAGCGCTATAAAAAAAAGGGGACATGACTTGCTAGATGCACTTTTTCCTCCTCTGCATTTCAATCATTGCATTCGGAATAGATTTATGACCATGTTAGGATGAGAGGAGAACATTTCTCTTAGTTTGATAACATTAAAAGTAAAATTATTTCGGTCATGACCCAGCCTTCATGACCATAGGTGAGGGTAGGAACTGACCGGTAGATTGAGAGCTTTGCCTTCTGGCTCAGCTCTCTTTGTCACAACGGTGCAATGAATTGAATGTAACCCCCCCCCCCACTGCGCCGATTCTCCGACCAATCTCCCGCTCCACTGTCCCCTCACTCGCGAACAAGACCCCAAGGTATTTGAACTCCTTCACTTGGGGTAAGGACTCATTCCCTACCTGGAGAAGGCACTCCATCGGTTTCGGTAACACCTTGCAAACCAAGCTAGCTAGCTGGCAATAACGTTAGCTTGTAACTTAAGGGAAAGTCTGCCCATTTCTGTACTGCCGTATATGCAGATAAATGGCACCAGTACCCGGATGTCCAAGTTTACCCGCAGCAACTTTCCCTCTTTAGCATTTAGCTTAGCGCCATTGCAACCATGTACATCACTGGCTTGGCTGCATCATCCTCCATAGCTCCGCCCTCTCTTCAGAAATTGTCAAGTCCGGTAATTACAAACCAAGATGGTAACGCCCAAATTGCCAAACTCCTGGCTAAACATCCATTATTTTTACAGTCTATGTGAGCGAGTGACCTAGTGTGAAAGGGGTAGATCTCATCAGCCAGGTAGGCTCATCAGAGCAGATCAGACTCCAGGACTGATCATTACCTCCAAACTCACAGTCTTTACTGTCTCCTCTCCTGCTGATTCCTCTGTAACTCACTGATATATTAACCACTCATCTTGACCTCCCAGTAACAGCGACCAGTCAGACCATTTCTACACAGCAGCTGTTAACAAATCTGTCTGGATGATCAGGATATGACTGATCATCTCTCACATATGTCACCTTCCTGTTGTTGTCAGACAGTTTGAGGTATCTGTGTACTGTGTTTGTGTCCAGTTCCAGTTCACAGATATCTGATGGAGAGAATAAGACACAATATAGCTGCAGTTAATAATAACCTCATTAGTTAAACTTTAGTTAATAGTTATTATACTGTTAATTAAATTATATTTAATAATTAATAACGGGTTTACTAAGCATTAAATAACAATGTTTATAGATTATAAAATAAAACATAGTTTATAGCTTTACAAACTCTTTATTAACCGTTAACAAGTTATAATCATCAAATACAACTTCATAATAACCATCCAAAATAATATTTATTCATACGATTTATTAATCATTTACAAATACTTAATACTTAAAATATTATGTGATCAACAATTAACTGTTAAAATAATATAAATTATAGCATAACTAATAATTAGTACACATTATCATTTTGTTGTTAGTTAACAGTAAAATAACTATTTGCTTATGTTAAATTAAGTATTAATTTATCATTTATTAGTGATGCTTATTATAAAATGTTACCCAAAACACAGCAGCAGTTTATCATCAGACACATCTGAAGGTTTTATGCTGTGCTGATGTTCATTTATATAAAGTTTAATAATGACGCCTGTAGTCAGTAATGTTCTAATAAATAAAAACTATCAGCTGTGTATTTAAAGAGAAACTAACACACTTACATTTCATCAGATCACTCCTCTGCACCCTGGAGGAAGAAACAGTCAGAATGATTTTCTATCCAACATGAGTCCTAACTGCTGTTAGACATGATGAACAGTTCCTCAGTTTGTCAGAGAGACAGAGAACTCATCTCAGTTAACTGGTCACTGGTATGTAAGAGGAACGGGAAGATCATGTAGAAATAATAAGAGACACAGACATCACTGATCTGCTCTGGTTTCATTAATCTCCTCCCATATGATAAAACACAATGTGATATATTCACAGAGACGTTTCTGCTCATCACATTGTTTGTTGCAGTACTCTCTAAAACATCATGGGGGCGTACAAACAAAATCATCTGTGAATAAGTAAGTAGAAGAGAAGAAGTCGAGAGCGGAGGTAAAGAAAAGCAGGCTGCCTGGCAACAGCAGTAAACACATTCATAAACATGACGTACCGGCAAACATTACATTTCTACATCTACTCTAATTATTAACGTGACCGTGGTCTATCTATAAGGATAATACCTAATTATTTCAAGACAAGGTGTTTTATGGGGAAAATACTTTTAAGTTGACCTGATGATGGCGCTAGACAGAAAGTCAGAATTACTACAATTCATCACATGGGGAACATTAATGTCTGAACCACATTTCATTAAAATCCATCCAATAGATGATAAGATGTTTTCACTTCAAGCTAAAAGTGTAAACCTGCTGGTGACGCCAGAGGAAAACCCAGAGGATCACTATGGATGAATCCTCTGGGGAATAAATGTCAGAACAAGATATTATGTCAACACGTTTAGTATTTGTTGAGATATTTCAGACTGGAACAAAGAGGTGGACCGACATAACTGTCCCTAGAGCCATGCTGCAAACAGCACTAAAATGAGAATGATTTTTGATGTTTCCATTCTAAACTTGTGTATGTGTTTCCTAACTCAGGCCTACTCTCTCCTCTGAACAGAAATAAGAAGTTCTTCAGCTGAAGGACAAGAAATTAGAGGCAGCTGCAGAGTTTGAGCTCTTGTTGTATGTTCATACCTGAGAGGGTCCACTGCAAGCAGATACAATCCTCTCAGGGGCTGTTGGATTCCCTCCACTAGAAAATGGAGAAGTTATATTTTATTAATCCAAGGAGGATAATTTACATTTTCACTCTGTTATTTTAAACATTACACACACACTGGCCGAGTCCACACACATGCAAACAGGAATAATTAGTGGACTGCCGTTTTGAAGCCTTGAGTTTGACAATTTGGCCGTTGCTGTCTTGGTTTTTTGCAACCAGAATTTGGACGAAAGGGTGGAGGATGACGGAGCCAAGCCAGTGTTGATTATGGTGTTGTTACAGTGGTGTGTGGACATCCAATGAGAATATTATAATAATAATAGAGAGATGTCAGTCAGACAGGCAGAGATACCAGCTGCTACCTAGGTGCAGCTGTGGCTCAGGTGGTAGAGCGGTCGCCTACTAATCGGAAGGTTGGTGGTTCGAATTCCTAGTCCTGTAGTTCATTGTTGAAGTTTCCTTGGGCAAGACTCTGAATTGTTCCCGATACTGTAAAGTCTGTGTGTGTGAATGTTTATCTGATGAGCAGGTGGCACCTTGTTTGGTATCCTGTGTAAACGGTACTGTACTACAAAAGACTAGGAAAGTACTATTTTAATACAGTGCATATACATTTACCTGTGTTTCAGACTGGGAAAAGAGAGAATTAGTTAGGTGCTTAGCTGAGGTAGGAAAACAGTGAGTTGATGTACCGAGAGGGATCTGACACAGATCTTCTCTAAGGGGGCTTTCACACCTGAAAGTCCAAACTGAGGTTCATGTTTTTGCATTTGATCCGGTAAGTTTTGGTTTCACACTGCAGTTATGCAAGTGCACTAAAGAACTTTACATGACATAACTACATCCTGTCGTCGACATATACGTGAGCTGCGTCTCCCAACAGTTGTAATTGATTGGTTTGTAGACGGGCTTCCCCATCCTCTCGTCTCCTCTCTCTGTGTCAGAGGTTTTCCAGCTGACTACTGCTCTCCCTGTTTGTTTTGTTGCGTTGTTGAGAAGTGAGACACAGAACTTTACTGCTGCAGCATTTATTCATAGACAAACTGAAACCTACGCTGTACATTTACGCTCAGTGGTGTTTTTTGCCCCCAATGCCTCCTTCCAGGCAGCGTTGCGACCGCTGCTCCAAGGCACCTAACCCTAACCTTAACCCTAACCATAACCAGTGCCTAATCCTAGTGCCTTCCAGGCAGCACTGGAAGGAGCCGTTGGGGGCAAAAAACACTGATAAACTACATTTACTACCATTTAACAAATAAACTGCTGATGTATTCTCAGCTCTAGCCAACAGCTGTCTGCTCTGAGCGCTCTCTCTCTCACGTACACACTCAGCTCTGAACTGTTCCTTAAAGGAGCTTCCCCGTTCATTTAACACAAAGATATCCTGTCAAAGCTTCCTGTATTTAGTCCGAAAGTCCAAACCATCCAAAAAATGCTTTCACACTAGAAACAAACCGGACCATGGTTCAGCTTGACTACCTCGTTTGGTCGGACCAAACGAGGTAGTCAAGCTGTGAAGCTTTGAGGTAAGATGTGAGCAGAGAGAGTGCAGAGCCTGAGGGGTGGAAATGAGGATTTGGTGGTTCTGTGTCAAAGGTAGTAGAAAAGTCCAGAAAGATTACCACTCTTCTGGACTTTCCAAAATGGTATCGAACAGAATTGTAGAAATTCTTTTTGTGAAACGAGTCATTCCACTTAAAAATTATTTAGATATGGCGGAGCCTATGGGGTAAACACAACTTTAACTAACTTGGTTGTGATTGGACAGAGTATGCACGCAAAGTCAGTTGCGGTTCTTCATTGAATTACACCCACACAGTAAATTCCATAGTGTAAAATGTGCAGTGTCAAATTCAGAATTATTACAACAACAGCTGGAGTAAGATACCGCCCAGTGTTGGTGAAAAAGTACATAGTTAAAAGACGCAGTGTCAGATGTACTCTGGGAAGCTCCGCCCACCTTTCACGGCGCCATTTTCTTCATGTGGAACGACTGCGGTAAGTTTCTCCTAAGCGACTATTAAACACATTATTTGGCGTTTCAACAGAAGCAGCATTTAAGAATTACTTTATATCATTGCTAACTGTGCACTCTAGTTGGTTTTATGTCCTCAAATGTTGCATTTTAAAAAGGCTAATGTTAACATGTTGTGACTGACTTCATGTCCAGTCCATGTGCCAGCAGCATTAAGGTATTCGTTAATTAACATTAACTGGCAAACATAACATTCAAACTAGACAATGTCAGCCAGACCTCATTTCCAAGTTAGCCAGTGTGTTATTTATCAGTGGAGCAGTTTTCAACACTTTTCATCCAGTCCTTCCAGTTGCAGAGTTCGCTGGTGCTAGGCTAGCGCAAGTCAACAGTATCTGCTAGCCTGCCATTAAAAACCCATTTACCCATCTTACCCATTCCACATTACCCATTTACTTTGCTCCGTTTAGTAGTACTGCGCCTAAAAGTAAACAGAGAAGCGCACTCCAGTCGGGACACCTAGTAGTAGCCTAGTTAATTTTACACTTAATTCACTTTTTTAGTGTCAAGTTACACCAAATAGACCATTAAGTGAGTAAAAATCACAACTTACCACAAAATAATGCATTTCAAAGTTTTATTATCAGCTCAACTATGTCAGGCTAAAAAAATACAAATCCATTTTTAAAACATTGACCTTAGGTCTCCATAAAATGATAATATGGAATCAATAACACAGCTCATTAATGTTGCTCACCTTTAGAACCCTGTCTGGATGCATCCTGACCTTAAAGGCATAGTAATGGTGATCAAAACACATTGTTTCCATCAGTTTTCCACAGAGCAATACACAGTCATCTTTCACAGCAATACTTTTCTGAGTATATTGACCAACAGGTTGACCCTGGCTGCCATGACCCAACCTTCATGACCATAGGTGAGGGTAGGAACGAAAACTGACCGGTAGATCGAGAGCTTTGCCTTCTGGCTCAGCTCTCTTTTCGTCACAACGGTGCGATAAATTGAATGTAATACCGCACCCGCTGCGCCGATTCTCCGACCAATCTCCCGCTCCATTATTCCCTCACTCGCGAACAAGACTCCAAGGTACTTGAACTCCTTCACTTGGGGTAAGGACTCATTCCCTACCTGGAGAAGGCACTCCATCGGTTTCCTGCTGAGAACCATGGCCTCCGATTTAGAGGTGCTGATCCTCATCCCAGCCGCTTCACACTCGGCTGCGAACCGATCCAGTGAGTGCTGAAGGTCACAGGCCGATGATGCCATCAGGACCACATCATCTGCAAAAAGCAGCGATGAGATCCCCAGCCCACCGAACTGCAACCCCTCTCCACCCCGACTACGCCTCGATATCCTGTCCATAAATACTACAAACAGGATTGGTGACAAAGCGCAGCCCTGGCGGAGGCCAACTCTCACCTGAAACGAATCCGACTTACTGCCGAGAACCCGGACACAGCTCTCGCTTTGGTTGTACAGAGATTGGATGGCCCTGAGAAGGGACCCCCTCACCCCATACTCCCGCAGCACCTCCCACAGTATCTCCCAGGGGACCCGGTCATAGGCCTTCTCCAGATCCACAAAGCACATGTAGACCGGTTGGGCATACTCCCAGGCTCCCTCCAGGATCCTTGCGAAAGTAAAGATCTGGTCCGTTGTTCCACGACCAGGACGGAATCCGCATTGGTCCTCTTCAACCTGAGGTTCGACTATCGACCGAACCCTCCTTTCCAGCACCTTGGAGAAGACTTTACCAGGGAGGCTGAGAAGTGTGATACCCCTGTAATTGGCACACACCCTCTGGTCCCCCTTTTTGAAAAGGGGAACCACCACCCCGGTCTGCCACTCCTTAGGCACCGTCCCAGACTTCCACGCAATGTTGAAGAGGCGTGTCAACCAAGACAACCCCTCCACACCCAGAGCTTTAAGCATTTCTGGACGGATCTCATCAATCCCTGGGGCTTTGCCACTGTGGAGTTGTTTAACTACCTCAGCAACTTCCACCAGGGAAATTGACGACAATCCCCCATCATCCTCCAGCTCTGCCTCTACCATAGAGGGCGTATTAGTCGGATTTAGGAGTTCCTCAAAGTGCTCCTTCCACCGCCCTATTACCTCCTCAGTTGAGGTCAACAGCGTCCCATCCTTACTGTACACAGCTTGGATGGTTCCCCGCTTCCCCCTCCTGAGGTGGCGAACGGTTTTCCAGAAGCACCTTGGTGCCGACTGAAAGTCCTTCTCCATGTCTTCTCCGAACTTTTCCCACACCCGCTGCTTTGCCTCTTTCACGGCAGAGGCTGCAGCCCTTCGGGCCCTTCGGTACCTTGCCACTGCCTCCGGAGTCCTCTGGGATAACATATCCCGGAAAGACTCCTTCTTCAGTCGGACGGCTTCCCTGACCACCGGTGTCCACCACGGTGTTCGTGGGTTACCGCCCCTTGAGGCACCTAAGACCCTAAGACCACAGCTCCTCGCCGCAGCTTCAGAAATGGAAACTTTGAACATTGTCCACTCGGGTTCAATGCCCCCAGCCTCCACAGGGATGCACGAAAAGCTCCACCGGAGGTGTGAGTTAAAATTAATAATGCTGAGATTTATTTCGGAAATGGTGTCAAATTTCCGTAACACTATACAGTGTTAGAATTTAACTCTATTTGAGCTTGTTTTTCACTGCAAGATAGTCAGTTATCAACACAGTATTGTGTTACATCAACACTTATCAGAGTTATTTTACCCTTGGGTGTTAACTTTTAATAACTCCATGCAGTGTTAAACTGGACTGGAATCAAACTCAATCACAGTTAATTTGTTATTGTAGAAGAGTAAATGATCAACTCTTCCGAGGGTAATATTTACACTCTCCAGTGTTATTTAACCTTTAGTGTAAAATTTAAATAACACTATTCAGTGTAAGCAAGTGTTACATTTTTACTCTATTTAGAGTTAATTTAACTCTAAAATTTTAACACTATGAAAAGAGTCAATTTAACACTAATTCAGGGAGGGACCAAATACACTCGGATATAGTATTAAATTTAACTCTTTAAGTGTTACTTTAACACTTCAAAATTTACTGTGCAGGGCGAGACTCCCTTCAAACATGTTTGAGCTGAATTTTGTATATAATATATATATATATGTATATTTATTTAAGTTCAGATAACTTATACCGTCATATTTTGTGCAGAATTGTGTTCATTGTCTTTTTGCAATGTTGGAGGTGGAGATTGTTCACCTTAAAAAGTGTGTTTCCTGTTGTAAGTAGTTAAATAGTAATAGTTAAATAACTGGATTTTCTTAAGCGTGTTTTTCAAATGTTCTAATGAAGGATGTGTGCAATTGAGAAATATAATTTTCTCTTTCACTTATGTTATATTTATAAAGGTACCAAGAATATATACAATCAGATATATAAAAAAATGTAACAAGAGCAGAGAGCAACAATAATACAAAATATTAAGAATAATATACAAATAACAGAATAAATAGGCCTATTCTAAATAGCACAAATCCTTCATCACACAAATGTGAAAACACACTAAAGAGAATCTAATTATTACACTATTACACTAAGAACAGAAAACACAAACTAAAACTAAAACCTGACCTTTCTGGCTTTCCTTGATGCAAAATCATCAATGATGTTATCATATGAAATCTCTCCCCTATTGAATGATTGATACTGATGGAAAGGCCAGTGAGCCGTTCCTGGGACATGGTTGACCTCAGGTATGACTTGATCAACTTTAGTTTTGAAAAGCTCGTCTCTGCTGGAGCCACAGTGACTGGCAGAATAAGCGCAATCGTCCAAGCAGTCCAAAAGTTGGGGTAGATCTCCGATAGATCCTTATCATGCATTAAAGTGATGAGCTCAAGGAGGATTATGGTCCCCCGTTCCCCCCCTTGTCCTGACTCTTCCATTTGCGAGACCCAGAGGTGAACTGTCCCCCGCGCCCCCCTCCCCTTTTCCCTTCTCACACGGCTTCTGTGCACAAGTACGTCTCGCTGCAGCCCGCGGGAAGGCAGGGTTTGACATCCGCCTTCCCTGCAGGCTGCAGTGAGATGCTTCTCTCTCAGCAAGCAGGGCGCCTGCAGCTGCAGGGGGCACCGATTTGCCAATTCCCCACACAGTGAAATGATAGATAACAGAAAAAAAACTTGACCGATTTTCCAGGCAACAGTAGTTCATAAATACAGACCTGAAGCCTCAGCGATGTGATCCCTCTGAACCTGCTCTCCTGCTGCCATGCCTTTTCCTTCCTTTTGGTCCTGGAAAGAGAAAGAGCCAGTCACACAATGATAAAAACAGGGATTTGCCGCATTGTGTCAAAATGTTATATTGTCTCAGCGTGACTTGAGTGTTTATGAAGAGATTTGTTTCTCACCAGTTTCTTCTGCACTTCATGGACAGCATCAAAAATTGCATCTTTGTGCATCTTGAACAGTTGTTCCGTCTCAGTTGTACACTCTGTTGTACACAACATAGACGTTAGAGCCCGGCATCACAAGCAATTTTTCCATGTTAATTCCGAGCATCAGAGGTAAATGAAGTAGTTTCCTCACCAAGGGCTCTGGGCCTTCGTTCAGGTACATGGTCCCAGCATCTCTTCATCAGTCGTGTCAACTCTGTCAACCCGGCAGCATGGCCCTTGATATCATCCAGCAGTGTCTCCCTCCAGGATGCTCAACATCACTAAGGTGGGCTTTGCATCTACTTTGGAGGAAGAA
>NC_050193.1:2632617-2650117 GCF_008315115.2 Sander lucioperca | reverse complement strand
CTTGTAAAAAAAATCTGAACTTGTAAGTTGAAATTTGCACTTGTAGAAAATGTTCACACACCTGTATTCTGAATGTGAAGTTACAGAAAAAATATTCACAAATGTGTAGATTGATATTTACATGAACACAATGACAGCTGCAAACTTATAATGCAACATTTACTCGTATACTTTTTTTTTTACTCTGGTTCATTTTCCATCACAACCACAACTCAGTGATGACAACCTCTGGAATCTGTCACTGCAACTTCACATATGTGCTCTCTCGCATCACAAAGTGGCCAATCTGCACCTCGACTTTCACAACACTCTTGACGATACATTTGGTGCAAAACTAATTTGTACCTGTGGACTTAGGCTGTGGAGCTCTGAGCTAACAGAACGGGAAAAGCAGGGTTTCTATCGCCAGATGAGGGACAACTCTGTCTGGCTTATTTATGTAGCATGGAAACTTGGTGGAATAGCATGCTAGCGTTAGCTAACTAGCAGTCAAACTAAAACACTGACGGTGAGCTCCACGGCCTGCAGCCGCAGACGGACCGTCATCAGTGGGGATCGACCAGCGTAGTAACACTGCTTTAAGTAAATGAGTAAATGTTGCATTATAAGTTTGCAGCTGTCATTGTGTTCATGTAAATATCAATCTACACATTTGTGAATATTTTTTCTGTAACTTCACATTCAGAATACAGGTGTGTGAACATTTTCTACAAGTGCAAATTTCAACTTACAAGTTCAGATTTTTTTTACAAGCTCTCATGTTTTTTTTCTTTGTCTGACTTCAAATTCAGATCACATGTGTGTGAATATTTTTTACAAGTGCAAATTTTATTTTTACAAGTGCAAATTTTAAAATACAAGTTCAGATTTTTTGTTCTGCAAGTTCTCACATTGTATTCTACAAGCTCTCCCTTTTTGCACCATATTTACCTTCATATAAATCCACCAGCCATTTTCATATTAAACCAACATCTGCAGCATCCTGAGCCTTTTTGGTAAGGTTACTAGGAAAACTCAGCCCAGAGTAATTGTATTCTCCTCAAAATAAGTTTCTTTTATATTTTTAAAGAAGTATACCTTTTTCTACAAAGGTCTACAACCTTTTTTTGCAACTTTCACTGTCTCTTGCAACTTCATTGCAACAAAAATATAAAAGACTGCAATTTTTTTCGCAATTTTTTACAAAAGCTGCCGCAAAATCAGGCATTTTGGGCCGCAAAAATCTCAAAAATAGGAAGTCCTGGAGGGACTGCTAAAGACACAACAGTCACTTACATGTATATGGTTGTTTCCCTGTGGCAATGGACCAAAGGAGTATCCCATAACTAAAAGACAGACAAAGAGAGTTTCATGTTAGGATTATTATCCATATCATAACAATCACACCCTGGTTGATTGCTGGCTAGGGGTTGTTGTCATCTGTAAATTAATTCTCATGTGAGAATGAGGATATTCAATGACGATAAGGAAATCTGTGCATGAAGTCATATTAGTATCCTACCTAAAAACAATTCCCTGTCCTGTTAAAGGACTAAGTGACTGATATTTTGACTTCCTGTTAATACTGAACATGTGTTATGGCAGCCGGAGTGATCCCGTCTCCAGTTATTATTTATTATATGATAAATAAAACACTTTTATTCAAGTGCTGGTTGGATGCTCTTGTACCTGTAGATATCAAAGGATCTGTAAGGCATGTATGATGCTTCAAAAGCCTCAGGTGGCATGTAGTTAATGGTCCCTCCTAGTGGTTCATCGTTCTTGGGAAACTGTGTGACGCTGCAGCAAATCCGGGCAAGTCCAAAATCTGTAAGCTGCAGAGAGAATTAGCAAAGAGAGGGAGGAGTCAGAAGAGGTTCTTTATTTAGTAACACTTTATTTGAAAGGGTGTGCAGAAGACAGACATGAAACCAGTCATGAACATGAAGGAGTCTTTATGAATGTTCATGACTGTTGTAGTTAAGAGTCATTTGGTAAATTATGACCCTTTTAATGCTAAGTTAGCATTGTTTGAAATGTTTGTGTTATGCCAACTTGACATTAACCTAAACAACATAACCTGTCATAAATATGTCATAGCAGGCCTCATTATCAAACTTTAAGAAACTATTTAGCTTTATGTGTTAACATTACATTAAACTGTCATTAAAGCTTTAGTGCGTAACTTTCTGATATTAATGAACGTCTGTTACATTCAAGCCATTGCCAAATGAGTTCATAGAAAGCTAATTAAGACTATCAGCTCCACACAACTCTCTCTGTGAGTTCTTTTTTACATTGGCTGTCATGTATGGAGCTAAAACTTAGCTAAATTTACTTATAAGCCAATCACATGAACGCATTCACACAGCGCTATATGATAAATATAAATGTGGTGCGGGCACGGGCTAGCGCGGTGGAGTTCAGTCAAGCCCCCAGGAAGAGAAGCAAGTCTTAAAGCCACCATGGGCTTAGTGGATAACGGTGGTACTGCACCCCATGGCCCAGAAAGACTTTTCACATAGACTTTGCATGGCGAAAGAAACGTCTATATTTCAGTGGATCATTTGTTTCTGAGTATATCAACTTACGAGCCCGAACACTGAAAGTGTCGGTTGCTACGACAACACAAACAAATTGTTGTCTTAATACATCCATGACACCACTGCGCTAGCCCGCGCCCGCACCACATTCATATAGCGCTGTGTGAACGCGTTCATGTGATTGGCTTATAAGTAAACAATGCCCCAGAGTAATAGAGAAAGACAGAGTGGCGACACTCCCATTGGACTCCGTTGTACACTCTTTGCCGCCTACTTCCGGGGTATGCAGTCTCGCATAGTTCCAAACAATCCATTCACGGTGTCGGACATCATTTGTTTTCATTGCTGGCCGTGGAGTAACTTCTGAGGTAAGTTGATTAAATAGCTACCTCTTTTGAATTGTCAACTGTCTATATTTTATCAGAGGCCCTTTATGATGCATATACTGATATTTATTTGTATGTGTGCACAGCGTAATTATATATATTTTTATTTTGGTAGCCGACCAATTGCCTGCTAGTTTGTTAGCTCGTTAGTTAGTTTGACTTCGCCAGCTGTGAAGGTATCGCTACACCAACAATTACGAAGGTAAGTAGTGAATCTCTGACAACTTTTATTTAGTTAGTTATTGATGTTGGATTACTAGGATCATTAAGGTTGATTAAGGACGGATTTTATTTAGGTTTTATCTGCTGAACCTGACGGTGTTAGCTGGTCAGCTGAGTACTGTGTGTCTAGAAATAAGGTTGCGTTTGTTCAATTATACCCTTGAAAGGGCTGTTGGATTACATGTATGAATACAAATTATTCCACACAAAAAATATCAGTAAGTGACAGATGACAATGACATGTTTAAATATGAAAAAGTATTAAGGCAAATTTCACAGTTGTGTTTTTTTTTTTTAACTGTTGATTTATTTAACGTGTTCCACTGTTTAAGTTAAATAATTGCAACATCTTTCCAGAAGTCAGCGAGTAATCGTGTTAAATTATCATGATTTCAATATTGACCGAAATAATTATGATCATATTTCTTTCCATGTTCGAGCAGCCCTAGCTGGTGCTGGCGACGGCTGCTGAAATAAGAGGCGACTGGAGGCTGCAGACGGTGTGCCGGGGATGGAGAGGCCAAAGACATCCATGGCAACCAGTAAGGTGTTTGGCAGTGGACTAGATGTTATGACCTTAGTTGAGGAAGTCTGCTGGGTTGAAATTGCCTTCTTAGTCTGACTCTTGCTGCCAAGGTACCCCTTATCACGGTTGTTTACCTTCCTCTCAGCCCTGATGCACTTTGATTGTCATCACATGTTTATATTTGACAGTGTCAGTATTTCTGTTTTAATCTGTGCACTTTGCTTGGATCCTTAACCTCAGCCTGATATATGTGGAGGATATTTTTTGTTAATTAATCACTTATACTATTCCCCCCTGTTCCTTCACTTTGTTCTGGTTTTTCAAGTAAGATACACAGCACACCTGTTCACACATTTGTTGTTCTTTTTCCAGTCATGACTAACTTTGTTTTATTTATTGATACCCCTTGGCTCTACTTTGTTGCTCTTATTCATGCTATTTCCCACTTGTTTTTTATTCCACAAACCTCAGCCTGATATATGTGGAGAGGATTTGTTTTATTAAACACTCAGCATCTCAAACACTAACCCCCAAAACTCCTGGCTCCAGCTTTACATGCTGCGTCCTCCTTTGCAGCGTGCGGATGTTAGGCAGTAGAATCTGCATTTGCTGAAGGGTTTTATAACCAGTGGTGCCAGCGGTAAATCTTATTTGTATTGGTTTTTTTTAATTGTCTCCTTTCTCCACTGTATTCCTTTTTTCTGTACTTGTTCTTGTTGTGTCACTCACTGTTTAATAAAAAAAATACATTTCATTTATTCATCCAAGTGTAATGAGTTGTTATTCTTTAATATACTGTATGTGATACTTTGTGTATGGCTTAGTCTTAAAATGATCATGGTTGTGTGGTCAACTCCTGCCTCATCAGAAGAAGTGGGCTGGACACTAAATGCTGAATGGACTGTTGCTACTCTGCTTTCTCAATCGCTCTCTGACCACGGGGAAGTGAATCGGAATTACAAGCAAAATCAAGGAAAATACAATAGTCCAGATGTGCAAAAAAGAACATCTTGAATCATCTTTGATTTAAAAAAAGATGTAGTAAGGTTAAGGTTAACCCTTGTGTTGTCCTTCGGGTCCCAGGGACTTAGTTTATTTTTCACGTTTTTGCATTGGCCTGGCGTTGAGCTTCGGGTCCCCCGGTGACCCTCGCATACTATGTGATGTAATTTAACGTGAACTGGCACGGGGTGGGTCCCAGACATATCAGAACGAACGCGTTTGGACAGGCTAATACAAAATGTAAATAAACTAAACAAGCCCCGTGACACGAAGGACAATACAAGACAGTAGCCTAGTGCTACTCATGCTAACCGGGACGTGAAGTTTTCCCTCCAAAACTTAAAAACGTATCTATACATAGCTTTCAGTTGTCACCCTACCACTCCAAATGTAAAACTGGCATTTACAAATATGCAATAACAATCAAACAAGTACATGGGTATGTGTTTTTATTTATATTTACCATTCAATATAGCAATTGCTGCTGTCAGTCCCATAGTAGAACATGACAGCGCTGCGTGTGTTTGGAACTATACAGGCTTACATGAACCACGTGACCACCCCGCTAGCGAGATCAACGAGTGTCACAACTCTTACTATCTCTATGGCTCTGCAATCCCCCACGTGGGGTGCGTTCTTGTGATTGGCTAAAACAAGGGAGATATCTGATTGGTTGTAGATCATTCCCTGTTTAAAAAAAGGCATTTGTGTGTCGAGCCAAATCAGGGCAGTCTCAAAATTCACACACAAATGCAGTGAAGCAGTTTGTAAATCAAGATATATTTGTGTGTGCATCAGAAATACATTTCTGAATCTTGTCCTGTGCATTTCTGAATCTTGTGTGCATTTGTAAATTTTGTTTGCATTTCTGAATTTTGTGTGCATTTATGAATTTTGTATGCATTCGTGAATCTTCTGTGCTTTTTAAATTTTGTGTGTGTATTTGTGAATTTTGTGCGCATTTGTGTATCCTGTGTGTGTATTTATGAATCATGTGTGTGCATATGTGAATGTAGTGTGTGCATTTATCTTTATTGTGACTCTTTTAGCTCCATAGTCATGAGACTGTTAGGGTTAGACAAAGTGTGAAAAGGCTTACTTTCTCATTTTTCACTGGGCCCAAATATGAAGACTGTTTGGTGTCTGCTTAATTCTTAATTTCACTGTAATGTTGTGGGTTATTGTTTTAGTTTGTTACTTTATTATTTGACATAGGCCTGTTCGGCAGGTTTTATGGGTTCATAGTGTTTTGCTATCGTCCTGCCTATGATGTGTTGGGGGGGGTAGTATAATATTTGGGGTGCCTATTGTAGTGGATGCACATATATTTATAAATAGTAATGTCAGCAGTAACTGATCTATCTATCTATCTATAATGATGTTTTTAAAAACTAAGTGTTAATGTTGCCTGCTCAGGTTAGCTCACCCTATAATCACCTGTGCAGGTGGTAGGGTCCAATTATGGGGGGTGAGTTAAAAAGGGCTTCAGGAGAAGAAGGTGAGAGAGACTTGACAGCTTGCTGTGAGCTGGCCGTTTTGTTTGTTTGCTGTTATTTTGCCTCAGTTTATTATATATATATATATATATATATATATATATATACATATAGTTTTGTATATTGGTTTGGTTTGAGTATGTTTTGGTGTTTTTGTTAATAAAGACACAAATTGAGCACTTGAAAAGCCTCCTCTCCAGTCATCAAATGTGACACAAAGACCAGGGGCACAGGACATCTAAGGGGCCCTGGGCTCCGTCAAATATTATGTTAGATCACATTATAAACGCAGTCCTCACTTTCCTAATTATATGCAGATTTTTGCAACCCGTTCAATCAAAATATGATGTTAAATCACGTCAAAAACAGTGTCTGTAGCTTCTTGTGCAGCGAGCGAGGATGAGCTGTCACAGAGCGTGGTAAAATTGGTTTTATATTGGAAGGTCAAGCTGCATAATAGATTTGTCGAGTGTGTCGAATATCCAACGTCCAATATAAAACCAACTTTACCACGGTCTGTGACAGCGAGTCTGCTGCGGTGTGGTGGCCCTGCATCCCGGCAAAGACGGAGCGACTGAGCTGCCCCCCCGAGCCTCTGAAGGTGAAGTCAGTTTCCCCAGGTGAAGTTTAAACACACGGTTAATTTAAAGTTAAATTTGTAATAAATGTAATATATGCTAAAGGCGAGTCAGCATCAACAGCGTGTCTATTACGTTAGCCAAAAGTCAAATCGCTCCCTCGTGATTTGTAAGAGCTTTCAGCCCTTTGATTAGTTTTGATTTTAGTAAAAACAAGAACAGCATAATACAAAATATTACAAACTTGGGATGTTTGAATTCATAACGTTCACAGAGGGTCGCCATTTCGGTGGCGTTACGTTTCAACACACTACACAGTGCTTGCTGAGACCAATCATTTGTATTCAAATTCTGAGTAGTGCACAGGAGGAAGACAAGGAGGGAAATGAAGAAGGAGAAGGCTGGAAACTGGAGAGACCAGGCGGGTCAGAGCAGGAGAAGACTACAGAAAGAGATGCAGAAATAAGTGAAAGAGAAAAGGGAAAGGAAGAATTAACTGTGAGGGATGAAGAGGAGGCTGCAGATTCAGAGAGAGGGAAAGAGGCAGGGAGTGATCAGGAGGAGGAAGATGAAGATGACAGGGAGGAAGAGGCCAGATGTAGGGCCAATTTGTTAAAATAAAATAATAAGACTATATAGTAGTGCATCAACATAAAATGTTGATGTAGTTGATTGTGAAACAATAAGCATGATCTTGAATTTGAACTACATGTAGCCAATGGTTTATGTTTACTCCATACACACTAATTGCCTGCTTCATGATGATGATGATGATGTGATAATTTCACATTTTAGCATTTTAGAAATAATCTCTGGTTTTAAGTTAAAGCTTCCCTAGCTGTCTGCTTGATTTCACTGTTTCAGTCAAAAGATAATTGATTGGCTACATATTGAAAGATTTAATAATAACTCTGTAGTCACCAAGTTCTGTGAAAGATTTATTGTAAAACGTTATGTTAAACATTTGTGCTGTATCTGTTCTGTCTCTTGAATGCACTGTATTCTGAGGCTATTGTACATACATACATCTCCACTGAGCCATGCAGAAGCCTGACTTGTTAGTATAGAAGTATAGGCTATATGTCCTTGATGATAGCAACTTTGCGATTGTTGCTTTGGGGCAGAGGGGGGGCCCTTGAGTCTTGTTGCCCAGGGTACATGAAATTGTTAATCCGGCCCTGGTAGTGCGGGTGAACTGGGAACGTCTGGAGTAGGCCCCTGTTTGAGAGATCTTTAACTCACACCACTGGTGGACCTTTCTGGCTTCCCTGTGGAGGTTGGGGGCATTGAACCTAAGTGGGCAATGTTCAAAGCTTCCATTGCTGAAGCTGCGGCGGGGAGCTTTGGTCTCAAGGTGTTAGGATTCTCAGATTGAAGAGAAACAATGCAGATTCTGTCCTGGTGGGGGAACAACGGACCAGCTCTTCACTCTTGCAAGGATCCTGGAGGGAGCCTGGGAGTTTGTGGATTTAGAGAAGACGTATGACCAGGTCCCCCAGGAGATACTGTGGGAGGTGCTGCAGGAGTATAGGGTGAGGGGTATCTAATCTATGTATATCCAAGGCGAGAGAGCCTTGGGGGCTAGAGCTGTGTCCGGGGAGCTCAGTAGTAAGTCGACCCGTTCCAGGTGAGGGTTGGCCTCCATCTGGGTTGCGCCTTTTCACCAATCCTGTTAGTGATATTCATGGACAGGATATAGAGATGTAGTCGTGGTGGGGAGGGGTTGCAGTTTGGTGAGCTGAAGACTTCATCGCTGTTTTTTGCAGATAATGTGGTCCTGATGGCATCATCGGTCTGTGACCTTCAACACTCGCCGGATCGGCGCCCATGGAGCCAGGTCGGGCATACAAGATTCTCACTCCCAGCGCATCAATTAGGGACACTTGGTCGGGACACTTGGTCGGTTCATTTGGCGGCGCAAATAATCTGCTTTAGCATCAAGACTCTTGGCATCACTTTTTGACGCCCTGAGTCGGGACTGATTTGGCGATAAATGTACGTAAAAATGTACATTTAAGTGACACGTGGGACAAGAACAGGACATGTGTTGTTTGACCCATCCACTCCCCCAACCTGCTTCCTTACAAGGACTTTTTGGTTTTTAATACTATTCATTACCATTGTAGCTCTTCATACTATTAAAGTAGAGCGTTGCGGTCGAGCTG
Source organism: Sander lucioperca (assembly GCF_008315115.2). NCBI lineage: Eukaryota > Metazoa > Chordata > Actinopteri > Perciformes > Percidae > Sander > Sander lucioperca. Next base: position 2,641,220 of record NC_050193.1, on the reverse strand, counting down.
CTGCTCTGCCCACTGCGTCCCATACAGACGATTACTGGTGATTTTGGCGTCGCTATCTGACTATGAGAACCACTGAACAAGCATCCCTATCTTACAAGTTAGGAATGAGAACGGGATGTTTTGAAACCAAAATCATGAAGAGGGCCATATCTTGATAACACGTCATACTGTACAATGTTAATGCCTGGAATTTTGGCTTGAAAAACAGTAGACCTATTTACTAAGTAAGGGAAAACCATGTCTGTATCTTTTATGTTTACAATATGTGTTTTTCAGGCTCCATGTAGTCTCCAGAGAGTGTACAAACTATTATAATAGTATAAAGTAAACATGAGACCTGGCCTCCCCTCAAAGCCTGGGACTCACCTTGGCATTGAGAGCGTCGTCTAGCAGCACGTTTTGGGGCTTCAGGTCCTGGTGGACCATGGGAAGAGGCAGACTGTGGAGGTAGTTCATACCCAGAGCCACTTGGTGAGCCAGTCTGAAGACCAGCGGCCAGGGTGGAGGTTCCCTCAATGCTGCCTGTAAGATTGTTTCAGATCCACAAATAGTGGAGGTAGTGAGCTACACCTATAGCCTACATTACCATTCAAAGGTTTGGAATATGCTGTTATATTAATGTTCTTCTTTTCTTTAATAATGACTATTTGAACATAAAATGGTAAAACTCAGAAACAAATGTATTATATATTATTTACTTATTATATGTTTTTTTTTAATTGTTAATGCAAGACTTTTACTTCTAGCATGAGTATTGCTATTCTAAGTAAAAGATATGAGTAGTTGTTCCACCCCTGGTTACCTGTAGGGAGGCCAATGATCCTCTCTCCATGAGCTCCATGACCAGACCAAGCTGTATTGACCTGCCAGAGAAGGGCGTTGGACCCTTGAAGATCCCTCTGACGGCCATAACATGCGGGCTGGTGGCTTGACGCATCATCTTGATCTCACGCAGCAAAGAATTCTCGGTCCTGTGTGTTTGTTTGCATTATGAGTAATTCACACAACTTTATGTAGTTATAAACAGGAAACCCTTTGTTACCCCTCGCCCTGAAGAAGCAGTTTAATGGTCACGTCAATGCCCCACTGATGATGCCTGGCTTTGTAGATTTGTCTAAAACCCCCAGAGCCAATCACCTTCCAGTCACTCAGGCGGGAGTCTTCAACAAACTGTTCCATAGTTCACTGGAGGAACAAATTATTGGTATAATCAAACCATGAGTCCAGTTTAGACTAGGGGATGCACCGATACTGATGCCAGTATTGGGTATCGGTCCGATGCCGTGTGCATGTACCACCTCATAGCAACGTGACAATAACTTCTCTGTCAAGCAGGTATTACTCTGCAAATAGCGATTTTTTTCAGGTTGTGAAAAACAGGTTGTAATGAAAGCTATCGGTGTGTAGTCTTGTGTTTTTTTTTTTTTTTATATATTTTATTTTAACTTTTTTAAACCTTTACAAAAAATAGAAAAAATCTGATGGGTATACAACATCTGACATTGTTACATGAAGTAAGTGCAGTAATAAAAGAAAGACAGAGGCTATAAGAGAGTATATAACATAACCATAGTAGTCCAGTGCTTCCTGTCTCATGGAGTATAAATAGAAAACAAAACAAAACCAAAAAGAACACTTACACACACACACTCACAAAAAAAAAAAAAAAAGGCCCAGAGAGGAGAATCAAACCCTTAGTCAGTGCCGAAAAAATACATAGAAGCCTGTTTTATATTTTGGTCATATAGGGGTCTCATCAAGTAAAGCCAAAAATGGTTTCCACGCTTTCTCATAATAGTTTGGTGCATCCCCTCTGCTAAGGCGAATCTGTTCCATCCTAGAAACACAGACCATTTCGTTGAGCCACCTTTTAAAGCAAGGAGATGATGGAGACTTCCAGTTGAGTAAAATCAATTTCTTGGCCGCTACCATGCCTGTTTTAAGTGCCTGCTTACAGTGGGAAGGGAGGGTCGATGTCTTTTCAGAGGAGCCAAAGATTGCCAGGTTACAGTCTGGTTGAATGTTTATTTTATATTGCTTAGAGAACCAATTAAATATGTCACTCCAAAAGTTGTCCAGTACTGGGCAGTACCAGAATAAATGTGAAAGTGAACCTTCTGCTCCGCCACATCTATCACACATGGGAGACACTGATTCAAATATTCTATTAAGTTTAGTTTTGGAATAATGCAGTCTATGTATGACTTTAAACTGAATTAACCGATATCTAGAGTTTATAGAACACTTCTGTATACCAGACAGGCCCTCCTTCCATAATTCCTCTGACAGTGGAACTCCCAGTTCTTTTGCCCATGCCTCCCTGAGATGACTGGTACCCGCTGGTGTCTCAAAAGCAGTGATAAAGTGGGAAATCAAGTGTTTGGAGTTTGGTTGTAAGAGAAGTGTATCATAAAAATTATAATGGTGTGGTCTATTTGGGAAATTAGAAATGTGTTCCTTAACAAAATGTCTCACCTGTAAATATCGATAAAAATGTGATTGAGGGAGGTGATATCTAGCCTGGAGCATAGGGAAAGAAGCAAAATTGTTATCTATGTAAAAATCTGAAATTCAACGTAGGCCCCTCTCCCTCCAGTCCAAAAAAACCCCATCCGTCAATCCTGGTTTGAACAAGTGATTGCCTGTTATTGGGGCATTTACCGAAACATTTGGTAATCCAAGGAATTTTCTTATTTGATTCAATATCTTCAAAGAATTACTAAGAACATAATTGTAGCTAAATAACTTGTGAGACGGTTGTGTCTTTGAAAAGAGCAACGCTGGGAGTGAGGTTTGCGACACAGACATAGATTCAATCTTTAGCCAGAGCGGAGAGGAACAGTCATCGTAAGGAGGACCCCACTGCCAGAAAATGAGAGCCCTTGCATTTGCAGCCCAGTAATAGTGCCTAAAAACTGGGAGGCCGAGACCCCCACTTTTTAAGTCCTTCTGCAGATGGGCTTTAGAAATACGAGGGGGTTTATCTGCCCAGACAAATGACAGGACGGCTAAATCCAGTTGTTTAAAAAAAGATAATGGCAAATAAATAGGTAGGTTTTGAAAAAGATACAAGAATCTTGGAAGTGCAACCATTTTAACAGCATTGATGCGGCCGATCATTGACAGAGGGAGCAACTTCCAGTTCCTAATATTAGCTTTTAGTTTATCCATCATATCCAGAAAATTCAATTTCAGTAAAAGTTTGGGGTTTCTGGAGATCTTGAGGCCAAGATACGTAATGTGGGTATTAACTATTTTAAATGGCAAAGATTTCAAGAAAGTAGGGCACATGTTTGTCAATGGCATGAACTCACATTTGTCCCAGTTAATTGTATACCCAGACAATTTACTAAATGATTTTATATAATTGAGAAGGTTGGGAACTGAGACCACTGGATCTGATAAACAGATCAATAAATCATCAGCATACAGATTAACAAGGCTTTCCACATTACCAAACTTTACCCCATTAATACCTGGGTGACTCCTTATGCCTATTGCAAGTGGTTCCAAGGTAATGTCAAAAAGAAGAGGAGAAAGAGGGTCGCCCTGCCTTACACCCCGCTTCAATTCAAAAGATTGGGATCTATCTGAATTAGTGAGAATAGAGGATACCGGTTTAAGATAAATTATGTTCACCCATTCAATGAAATTTTCACCAAATCCAAATTGTTTTAGTGTCTTTAGCATGTAAGGCCATTCAATCTGATCGAAAGCCTTCTGGGCATCAAGGGATAAAACAGCAGCCTGTGTATTCTTCCCGTGCAATGAATATATTGTATTTAAAAGCAAACGGACATTACTAAAAGAAAACCGACCCGGGATAAATCCAGTCTGATTAGGGTGTACAATTGTGGAAATGTGCCTACCTAATTTTGTCGCCAAGACTTTAGTTAGTATTTTTAAGTCACAGTTTAAGAGAGCAACAGGTCTGTAACTTGCCGGATCAACCTCTTCCCTTCCCTCTTTCAAGAGCAAGCAGATATTCGCTTCATATAGTGAACTAGGAAGCGTCTTATTTCTCATAGAATCGTTCACCATTCTCAGCATGAGTGGAACTATTTTGTCATGAAATGATTTATAAAATTCACAGCCAAAGCCATCTGGACTGGATGTTTTTCCCGAGGGGAAGGCTTGAATAGCATTCAAAAGGTCCGTTTTAGAAATTGGGGCCTCCATGTCATCTCTTGCTGCACTATCTAATTGGGGAACATTTAAATTGGCAAAAAAGTTACAAAAATCTGCTTCAGTGGCCTTTACTTTACTAGAATACAGTTCCTTATAGAAGTCCCTGAAGCAAACATTTATCTCTCTCGGATTGGTTAGGAGTCTGCCTGATTTGGACTTTATCCTGTGAATGGCCTGTTTAGCCCTTTCGCCTCTAAGTTGGCTAGCTAACAGTTTCTCCGGTTTATCTCCAAGTTCAAAATATTTCTGTTTAATTTTCAATAACAGACTACCAACACGCTTATTAAGAATGGTATTGTACTCATATTTTAATTTCAAGATCTTATTGTAATCAGTGGTTGAGAGGGAAGATCTATAGGCCTCTTCCAATACTGGAAGCATTTTTTCAATGTCCTTGAGGCGGCTGTTAAGTTCTCTTTTCTTGGCTGATTCAAATGAAATATTGTGGCCCCTCATAACTACTTTGAAGGTTTCCCACAAAATAGAATCAGAGACCTCTCCGTTATCATTTGTAACAAGAAATTCGTCTATACGTGCATTCATGTGCTCAATAAAAGACTGGTCTTCAAGAAGAAGAGGGTTGAGGCGCCAGCTATATTTTGGACTAGACAGGATATTTTTGAAATTAAGAGAAACTGGACTGTGGTCAGATATTAAAATATTATGATAAGTAGAATTAGTAACACTAGGCAATAATTCAGAAGCTATCAGAAAGTAATCAATCCTAGTGTAAGACTTATGGACATGAGAATAAAAAGAAAATTCCTTATCTGTAGGATGCTGCAGTCGCCATATTTCAACCATATTCCTTGTCTTAATCAAATCATTCAGAATTCCCACCGAGGTAATTGCAGGAGGTGGTTTAGTAGAAAGTCTATCTAGGACCGGGTCAAGATAACAATTGAAGTCGCCTCCAATAATAACATTAGAGGCAGAAGCCGGTATCAAATCAAATGCTTTACGGAAGAAGTCAGGATTGTCAATATTTGGACCGTAGATGTTAAGCAGCATTATCGGAAGGGAATTTATATGCCCAGATATCTTCAAATACCTGCCATATGGATCTGCTATCATACAATCAAGGTGAAATGGTATATTTTTTCGGAAAAGAATAGCAACCCCCCTAGACTTGCGGGTAAAAGGTGCTTGATAGACTTGGGAGATCCAATTCGCTCTCAACCTGCGCTGCTCATTTACACTAATGTGCGTTTCCTGAAGAAAAATTACGTCTGGCTTTAATGACTTGAGATGCGAGAAGACTCAACCCCTTTTAATCACATGACCCAACCCCTTTACATTCCATGAGACCACTGTAAATTTATCATTTATACTGCTATGGGTTATGCTATCGGATACTGACATCATCTCTGGAATAAAAGCAATCTGATATCCTCTCAGAAGCGCACAAAACATAATAAAACAAGACACATAAAGAACCTACCTTGTAACCTGAGGTAACACACTCAAACAAACCCATGAACCTGAAGATGTCTCCTACCCGCCCGCAAGCACTTCCCCAAACGAAGCACAGACATCCTTTCATGCCCGGGACCGCTACACGCACGGCTGAAACCCGCTTTCAAACCTGTAACTCGCTATTAAAGCTGTAATAGCTAACTTAGCCCGGCTCCCTTGCCTAACATACCTGACCGAAGTCAGAGAAATCAAACTGACAGTCTCTCAAAATGTTGAACACAGTTCAAATGAGAAAAGCAGCATCAAAATAGTGCTATTAGCCCTCTGTGTACGTATACACTGAGGGACCACAACAGCCTTAGGATCAATTCTTTAAGTCAGTGTTCATAAAAGTCATTGCCTCACTCGGTGTGCTGAAAACCTTAAACCGATCCTTGTGTTTTATCCGGAGCCTCGCTGGGAAGAGTAGGCTGTGCTCCACCTTCAGCTCCCGTAGCATCCTCAGGACCTCGGTGTATTCACGCCGCTGCCGCATCACCTCTGGCGTGTAGTCTGGGAAAATAAGCACCTTGTTGCCTTTGTACTCCAGTTGTCGTTCCCTCCGGAGGCGAAGTATGAGCTCTTTCTCCCGATAAAAGTGGACCCTGGCGATGATGGCGCGAGGCTTAGCTCCGACTGTGGGCGGCGGTCGCAGGGTCCGGTGCGCCCGGTCGATAACCACCGGTGACTGAAACCCGTCGTCGCTGAAAAGCTTCGGAATCAATGCCTCGACGAATTCTGTTGGCTTGCCCCCTTCTTCCTGCTCAGGTATGCCGATAATCTTAATATTATTGCGACGTGACCGGCCTTCGAGGTCGTCCACTTTTAGTTTGAGCGCGTCGTTCTCGTCTTTCAGGCTAGCGACCGTCTTCTCCAAGCAGGTCATGCGGTTCTCATGGTCCAGCACTTGCTCTTCCACCGACTCTACCTTCTCCAATAGCTCCCTTTGAGAGCTTTGCACCTCCTGAAGTGTCTGCTCCAATTTATCAAACCTGCCGTTGATGTGGTCAAGGATCTTGTCGGAAACTTTCTCCCAGATTAACGGCAGCTGCTCCGTGTCACTGTCGCTGTCGTCATGGCCTGGCGGGCTATTGCTAGCACCATTAGCATTAGCGTTAGCAGAAGCTGAGGATGGTCGAGACGACTCGACGTTTTTGAACGGCTTCTTCGGCATATCGCTGCATACACTTAACTGGTTAAGCTCCTTGTGTGTAAAGTTATTCCCGAGACTGATAAAATTAAGTACGAGACTGTCAAAATAACTATTTTAAATATTGGCACGGAGGAGCCCCTGAAAGCACGTCTACTCCATACGCTGCTCACTAGCGACCCCCTGTAGTCTTGTGTTTTAACTGTTATAGTTTGACACAAGTCTTTAAATTTGGACAAAATCTTGTGAACTGCTGCTGGCATAAACAAACCATCCTCTCCGCTGGATCAGTAAATCAACATGGATACTTAATATGCACGTGAATGACATCATCAGACTTTGTGTTCTTCATGCTTCATTCTTTCTAAACTTCACTCACTATTTTCATATATATGTATATCTATATATATATATATATATATCTATATATATATATGCCATGACCACTATTTCCCCAGACGGCTGTTCATTGCTGCTTGCAGCTTTAATTACCTCTATATAATTCAGATATATAGCAAAATGTGTTTTATGTCCCCAAATTGAAAAACTGCAAACAAAAAATATAAAAATGAGTTGTTTTTTTTATTTACGGATATGAACATTGTGAACCTTTAACAAATGAGCCAGTCTGTAGGATTCAGTGAGACCAAAGGTGGGTCAGAGTTTTAAGATGGCTGTTTTGAACATACCTCAACCAGTTTCACCGATGCTGTCTAACCAGTTTTAACATTCTCTACATTTTTCACTGATGACAGGAGCTCAGAATAAAATCTAAACAGTGTTTGTTTTTTTAATGTATGATTTATTTATGGAAATTTCAATACAAGAGTATATGTACAGGTGTTCCCACAGATACGAGGGGAGAGGATTACATTATTCATATAAAGCATGGAGCAGCCAAATAGTTACACAAGACCTCCCCCCCCCCTCCCAATCTCAAATCAAACAGACAACTAAGGCAAACTTATACAAAGACCAAAAAAAACAGAATAGACCAATTAGATGAGGCCGTTAAATGCTTACAATGGGAAATAATGTTGTAGAAAACACATGCCTATGCTCACCCACATTCACGCTTTCTCCTTCTCTGACCCTCCAACTCTCTCACTCTCATCCACTCACATAGACATACCCAAGCACACACACACACACACACACACACACACACACACACATACACACACACTTACATTGAGTAGGAAATGTAAAGATCATGTACGAAACCAAAAAATATAAATGATGATAAATAAATATATAAAATACAAACAAACCAACAAACAAAGAAAAACTAAAGAAAGTGGTAGTGCTGCATGCTGCTAATGTGGCAATCAGGCTAGTTGATGCAGGGCATTGGTGTGTTGTTGGGGGGAATTAATCAATGTCTAGCTGAAGAGACCTGACGTGGTTTAAGAAGGGTTCACAGACCTTATAGAACTTGGCAGAGGAACCACGCAAAGAGTACTTAATATTTACCAGTGTCATAAAGTCAAGAGCATCCCTAATCCATTGAGAATGGGAGGGTGTGGTAGGAGTTTTTCCAATGTAGCAATATCACATGCCTCGCTAAGAATGTGAGAAAGGCCACAAGTTCACAAAAGTAGGATGATAGCGAGAGGTTGACAGGTAGGACACGAAACAGGGCAACTAATGGTGAGGGGCAGATGTTGGCACAGGTAATGGCTGAGAGAGTGTCAAAAACACCTTTCCAGAATGACGCAAGTGCAGGACAATCACAGAACATGTGGCCAAGACTGGCCGGTCCTAGGTGGCACCTGTCCCAGCTTGAGTCAACACCTGGGTAAATACGAGT
>NC_050193.1:2615117-2627617 GCF_008315115.2 Sander lucioperca | reverse complement strand
ACAACAGTTTGTTTCCATCCAGAGGAGTAGAGGGGAAACTACTCTGAGCTGTGTTTTCAAGGTGTAGTGCAGGGAAATATGATCCGCCGTGAGCACGGTGTATTTTATTTTGAAAAGTAACTGGATGTTTTATTTTGTTTCTGTGCTCGACTTCCTGTCCCGCACAATCTGAATTGTGCTGAATTGCTGCGGAGCTCTCCGTCGTCCGTCAAAAATAGAAGCTCTGGTATCTGCTCCGGAGAGCTGGGACTGACGGAACTGGGACGGAGTAGGGACGCAGACGTTCTGCAGTCAGTGGAAATACACACACTGACTTTAATGGAAACCTAATGTCTCCGTCGACGTTCCGCAGACGTTCCGCATCCAGTGGAAATTGCCGGTCAGAAATGACAACAGGCAACTATGTAATAACTATTTCAGCATTATAAATCAATCAGACACACACAACACACACACACACACACACACACACACACGCATACAATACCCCCCAACCCCCCCCCCCCCGCCCCGACACACAACACACAAACACACACAACACACACAACACACACAACACACACACACACACATACACACGTGCATATAATCCCCCCCCCGCCCCGACACAAAAACACACACAACACACACACACATATTCTTTATTCTAAAAAGTATACCTTTGGTTTCCATATGTTTGTAGTTTTGTTTTCTTGTTTCATGCTACTGTAGACAACGCTGTGCTACTCTTACAAACCTGATGTTTTGCCCAATAAATATAAATATATATAATAATATATAAATATTTTCTGTTTTACTGTAACATTGCATCGTTGTTTTCACTTTTCAACCCCTCTCAGGAGAATACTTTCTCTCTAGAACATTGTAAATGTAGATATAGGCCTATGAAAGATATAGAGCTTTAGATTTAGAACAACAGTGTGTACATGGTATATCCAAAAATGTACTATTATGAAAAAAGTGTTCATTTTGAGATGTGTTTATGGCATTTTGCATTTTATGTGTGCAGTTTTGGGAATTGCAGGAACACACACACACACACACACACACACACACACACACACACACTCACAAAAGGAGGCAGTTTTGAAAACATGTGTAAGCAGTTGGAAAAAACTGTCAGGGTGCCCTCTTCTGGCTGACACATAACACATGAGAGAAGAAGAAGATGTTCCTCTCAGGCACATGTAAAGACAGCCGGGCCATCAGCTCGGGTCCTTTTCTCCAAAACAGGAAGTGCTACAGAGGTAAGAACATTTACAGAACTCTACTTCTGAAACTTTTCTTAAAATGTTATTTTGTGGCGAGAAAACCAAAGATTTAGGGGGGTTTAAAAGTAGAACCAAGTGGAGCATCAGAGTCCAACCTGTTTATACTTTTAGTTAACAATCTGTTCACAAACACAACAGGAAGTCTTTCAAAATAAGAGCGCACTTTAAAACAGAAAACTTTTATTTTAAAGATTTTCTTAAAAACACAAAAACATCAACAACAACAAAAAGATTACAACAACAAAAGCTGGATTTTCATGCATGTGGTAAAAGAACAAAGTACAAAGTATGTCAAAGTACAAAGTATGTCAAAATAAGAGCTTGTTTTATTTCTTGTCTTTTTTCTAACACAAAAATATCCCAAAAAAATGACAAAGACATAGACTGTGAATTTACATTCATATATTGGGGATAAAAAAACATGAAAAATAAAACTCCTCAGATATCCCGCTGGCCCAGAAAGACTTTACATGGCGAAAGAAAGGTCTATATTTCAGAAGACTTACCAGTCCAAAAACTTAAGTCAGAGGTGTCAAACTCAGTTTCCCAGAGGGCCACACTGGAAAATTAGAATCACATCAAGGGGCAGACATGTAGATTATTGACGTGTGTTTATTTAAGAGAAAAAGTCAAATATTTTGACTGTATTATTGCATGTCTCATATACTGTAGTCTTCTCACTTACATTGTGGGCCTCATAAAGCCCCAAAAAAGTTCGGCAAAAAAGTTCCTCAGCCAACAACAAATATGTTGAGAAAAGCGCCAAAAAAGTTGGAAAAAGTGACAAAAACATCAGAAAGTGAAAAAAAAAAACATCAGAGAAAGCACCAAAAACTTCCGAAAAAGTGGTTAAATCTTGAGTAAAGCATCCAAAATGTTAGAACAAAGTGCCTAAAGCAGTGAAAAAAAAAAAAAAAAAAACACCGTAAAAGGCCTAAAAAATGTCGAAAAAAGCACCAAAAATGTAATAAAATAAAATAAAAGCACCAAAAACTTCGGAAAAAGCAACAAAAACTAGGTGGGCCTAAATTTACTGTGAACCTAAATTGAAATGAGGGCCGGATCAAAACCTGCGAGGGGCCGGATTTGGCCCTCGGGCCTTAGTGGTCCTTGTTCAAACCATCATGTTTTAAAATCCTGTTCCCTCTTTTTTGGGGCTTTTATGAAGCTAAGTGAGAAAGCTGTATGAGACATACAATAATACAGTCCAAATATTAGACTTTTTCTCTTAAATAAAAGATGTCTCTTGATGTGATTCTCATTCCTGGCAGACAACTCACGTAATGGAGTTGTAACCATAGACTAGCTACAGCTAGAACAGCTGCATGTAAACGATGGAGATACTAAGAGCTCATTTTGGTTTCATTGACATTGTTCATACTGCTCAGAGAAAAATATTAAAAACATAAACCTCCGTTCCTTCTCTCCTACAGTGTAAACATTGCCTTACACTATTAATCTCGTACAATATACAGAATAATGATAGCACTGGTACTTTACTAACATTAGCTTGCATTCGTTTCTGACCCTGATAGCTGATGTTAGCAATGAAATGGTACCAAAATAACATCAAACTATTATTACACTGGAAGGAACACTCACGGACAAAGTCCTACTTCTTGGAATAATACGGCCACCTAGGAGTTATAACACGCTCGGAATGGGGGGGGGGGGGGCAGTAGCAGAGATAGCGTGGGTGCTTGGGTGCTTGGGTGCTTGGGTGCTTGGGTGCTTGGGTGCGTGGATGCTTGGGTGCGGTCGCCCCAGGGCCCCGTGCCAATCACCATCACTTGACGAAAACGGGGCCTCGCCAAGTGACATATTACATATTGTTAGCTGAAAGAAGCTACTGCACATGAGCTAGTGTTTTGATAAACCAGCTATATATATAGCTATATATAAATATATATATATATATATATATACAGAGGCCAATGGGCAGCGCAATGAGAGCCGCCATGTCAAGTCCCCCCTAGCTTGTTGTACTTAGTTACTGTTTCTAAGGCCAGCCCGAGCTTCTCCTACTTAGCAACAGTAACTAAGGGTGGCGTGAGGCACAAATGTATAATGTAAACATTAGCTATATAGGCTACTTTCCTGATAGCACTTAAGAGAATAGTTACGAAAAAGGAGAGAAAATATAAATCTGGCGCATTAAAAAGATAAGAAGGAGATAGTAGGAGAAGTGTGGTAGCATCGTGTGCTCCTCTCACATTGTACTTCTCATCATCATCATCATCATCATCATCATCATCACCATCATCATCATCATCACCACCATCATCATCATCATCATCATCACCATCACCATCATCATCACCATCATCATCATCATCATCATCATCATCACCATCATCATCATCACCATCATCATCATCATCATCATCACCATCATCATCATCATCATCACCATCACCATCATCATCGTCATCATCATCACCATCATCATCACCATCACCATCATCATCATCATCATCATCATCATCATCATCATCATCACCATCATCATCATCATCATCACCATCATCATCATCACCATCATCACCATCACCATCATCATCATCATCATCATCATCATCATCATCATCACCATCATCATCATCATCATCACCATCATCATCATCATCATCATCATCATCACCATCATCATCATCATCATCATCATCATCATCATCACCATCATCATCATCATCATCATCATCACCATCATCATCATCATCATCATCACCATCACCATCATCATCACCATCATCATCATCATCATCATCATCATCATCATCACCATCACCATCATCATCATCATCACCATCATCATCATCATCATCATCATCATCACCATCATCATCATCACCATCATCATCATCATCACCACCATCATCATCATCATCACCATCATCATCATCACCATCATCACCACCACCATCATCATCATCATCACCATCATCATCATCATCATCATCATCATCATCATCATCATTATCATCATCATCATCATCATTATCATCATCATCATCATCATCATCATCATCATCACCATCATCATCATCATCATCATCATCATCATCATCATCATCCATGACTCAACAAAATGATAATAATACCGTTAACGTTGTAACTCAGTCATCAATAGTTGACGTTACTGCTAGTGCTAGCCCTACTAGCCTGACAGCGGCTAACGATGAGGCTAACAGCAGTCAAGCCCAGAACAGCTCACCGGAGGGGGGCGACTGTCCCCGGCAGTTTGAAGTGGAGGATACCTGGTCGGTTGCGGATGCCTCTGGTTCCAGCAGCAGCGCCACCATGGGTCCTTCAGAGGTGCACCGCCTAGCCAATGTTCTGTCTGAAGAGGAATATCCCACTGACCTGTACCTTTTTCCTCACCGGCCTCTCACTACTGAATTGATCCGTGCGGTGCTTGGACATGGTCCTTGCCAGCCTGGTTTGAGGGAAGGCTACAAAGAGTTCCCACATGACCACGATAAGAGACGCTTCAGTCCGGCTTGGTGTATGCGCCAGATGGGAGGCTCAGGTAACCCAGTGGAGCGTCAGTGGTTGGTGTACTCACCCAGGGCAAACCCACTGTTTCTGTTGCTGGCTTTTCGGTAAAAAGGCCAATGACAGTGCTGGGAAAGCCTGGGCTGACCCATGTATGGGGTTTTCTTCATTTAAAAAAGGGACAGAGCGGATTGAGATGCATGAAAGTTCCGGCGCTCACCGGGAGGCAGAGAAGGTATATGTAATGACAAAGTTCGGTTTGAGTCAGGACAGCACTGTCATTGAGGAGCTTCTGAAAGCAGAGAGAGAGCAGGTGGAGAAGAACAGAAGGATCCTACACAGGTTGGTGGACACCACGCTCTTTTTAGCCAGACAGGGGCGACTCCATCCTCGAGCAGCACATGAATAACCCCGTCAGCAGAGTGACATACCTCAGTCACCAGTCCCAAAACCAGGTCATTGCAGCTCTTTCCAAAGAGACACTGAGCACAATAATCAACGAGATAAATCAGCAAAGATTTTCTCAGTTATTGTAGATTCCACCATAGATATAACCAGAATGGATCAGGTTTCTCTCGCTCAGATATGTCACCAAAACAGGCAGCAGCATTGAGCGCTTTATTAAATTTGAGGAGTTACCTGATGGCAGTGTGGCGTCCTTTTATGATCTTCTGCATAATTCGCTGACGAAGGACCTTGGTCTTAATGTAAATGATCTGAGGGGACAAGCATATGACGGTGCCAGAACAATGTCAGGGCAGTTAACGGGGCTGCAAGCCAGGGTCAAGCTAAATTGTTCAGACAAAGCGAAAATTTATTTTTACATTCTGGATGTTTTTGTGGGGCAGTTTGAAAGTTGATTTTCAGACTTCAAAAAAATGGCCAAACTGTTCGCAGTACTCTGCCCAAAATGGTTTGAGCACCCTGATGCTGAGGAGAAAATGCTTGAGCTGGCCCGTTTCTACTCAGAAGACATGCCCGAGCCAGAAGACGCAGTGGAGGAGTTTCGCTCTTTTCGTGCATTGTATTCAGAGTTAAACATGGATCTTACCACCGACGCCGTCCTGCCATTCCTCATTGCCAACGACATGGATACAGCCTACCCACACCTGACCATTCTCCACAGGATTTAGAAAACCCTTCCCATCAGCAGCCCCAGCCGTCTGCGGCTCATTAAGACATACTTGCGTTCATGCATGGATGAGGCCAGGCTGTCAAATCTCACCTGGCTGAGTGTGGAGCGGGACAGACATATCGACAAGGACAACGTGGTTGGCAGATTTGCCACCATGAAGGAGAGGAGGATGAAGATTTAATAAGGGACCATGACATGTATATAGTTTTGTTAGATGTATTTGTTCTGGAGGATCGTTAAGCAGACAACAAAATGGTGAGAAAAAAAAATCGTCTAAGAATTTATATTTTAGTTATGAATAAGTCACTCAGAATGTTATAAATCAGTTTTACTCAAAGTTTTCATTCCAGTTTTCATGTAGTACATGTAGCCTCCCTATGGAGTTGTAAACAAACTTTGTGTTCAATATAAACAGTATAATAGTGCCATGTCAGTTATATAGCGTGGCACTGATTGAGAGCTCTTGGCCTGTTCAGCACCATCTCTGTCCATCAGCTGTCTCTGTCCATCAGCTGTCTCTGTCCATCAGCTGTCGCTGTCCATCAGTTGTCGCTGTCCATCAGTTGTCTCTGTCCATCAGCTGTCGCTGTCCATCAGCTGTCACTGTCCGTGGTGCTGAAACATTTTGACATGACCGGCAAACTGCTGTCTTTGTTTCTTTGTTCGTCAATACAAACTTGTCAAAACATTTGTCTTTTCTTTGTGATATATTTGACATATAGGCTTACTTGGCTCAACAAGTGACATCATAACATATGCATTCATCACATATTTTACTGTTTTTATTTAACGGTTTTAATTTTAAAATGACTTGGTAGCAGAGGGGCCCATGATGAAGCTCCCCCCCCCCACTGTACTGAGAGTCTAGCTCCCCCCCCACTGTACTGAGAGTCTAGCTCCCCCCCCCACTGTACTGAGAGTCTAGCTCCGCCCCCCCACTGTACTGAGAGTCTAGCTCCCCCCCCCCAACGTACTGAGAGTCTAGCTCCGCCCCCACTGTACTGAGAGTCTAGCTCCCCCCCCACTGTACTGAGAGTCTAGCTCCCCCCCCACTGTACTGAGAGTCTAGCTCCCCCCCCCCAACGTACTGAGAGTCTAGCTCCGCCCCCACTGTACTGAGAGTCTAGCTCCCCCCCCACTGTACTGAGAGTCTAGCTCCCCCCCCCCAACGTACTGAGAGTCTAGCTCCGCCCCCACTGTACTGAGAGTCTAGCTCCGCCCCCACTGTACTGAGAGTCTAGCTCCGGGCTAGAAAGTAATATTCAGTTGGTTGTCATATACAATTTCACCGCTAGATGGGAGAAATTCTTACACAATGTAGCTTTAACACGTAAAAATCAAAACATAGGGAGCTAAAGGTCTTCTTTTTCTTCCTCTCTGGAGTGTGTATCTTGGGTCGGAGGTAATTCCAGTTTAGTCTGTATCTTAATCCTCGACGTTCCATTTCCGGGATTGTTCAAGTGCCGCCGGATGTGCGTCCCCTTCCTCTGTCTCTGTGTTGTTCTAACCTCCGGTGGATTTGTGAGGACTATGGTTAACTGCTCCTCAGATCTCTGCAGGGTAAATCCAGACAGCTAGCTAGACTATCTGTCCAATCTGAGTTTTCTGTTGCACGACTAAAACTACTTTTGAATGTACACATGTTCCACCAAAACAAGTTCCTTCCTGAGACTATTCATATATATATATATATGCACACACCCACACACACACACACACACACACACACACACACACACATACACACAGTCACACACACACATATACACACAGTCACACACACACACACACAGTCACACACACACAGTCACACACACACACACACACACACATACACACAAATACACACAGTCACACACACACACACACACACACACAGTCACAGACACACACACACACACGCACAGACACACACACACACACGCGCGCACACATCACACACACACAGTCACACACACAGACACACATGCACACACAGACACGCACACGCACACACGCACACACACACATACACAGAGACACACAGACACACACACACACACACACACACATACATACACACACACACACACACACACACACACATGCACACACACACACACACACAGACACACACACCTACACAGACTCTCTGTGCTAAGCTAGGCTAGATGGAGCCGGTTACCTCCAGGATCTGTGCTAAGCTAGGCTAGCAGTGGGTGCGTCAGAGTTACGACACGCACGGAGATGAGAAGGGTATGCATGGACTTATCTACCTCTGGGGGATACGGGGAATAAGACAAAGTCCCAATAAGTCGGCGTGTTCCTTTAAAACATATTTGTGTCCCTGCGTTGTGGCCTTTGGTCCCCACAGACAGTGTGTGAGTAAGATGAAGATGATGGAGGGTTTCCAGCAGTGTTTCCCCGGGCTGGCAGCCAGCTCGGAGTTCATCTTCACCATTAAAACTTCATTTTAAAATCTCAAGGCCGAGTTTAACAGCAGCTGGCCTCGTACATCAAACACACACACACACACACACACACACACACACACACACACACACACACACACACACACTGTGTGTATAAATGTCTTGGCTCTAGTTCAGGTAAAAGATTTAACAAGAGGCTGATTTTCTGATTCACAGACAGACACACAAACACACACGCACACACACACACACACACATGCACACACACACACACACATATTGCGTTTCACTATCTTTGTGGGGACCCGTCATTGACATAATGTATTCCCTAGCCCCTTACCCTAACCTTAACCATCACAACTAAATGCCTAACCTTAACCCTTACCCTCACCCTAACCATAACCTAATTCTAACTCTTTTTGGACCCCACGAATATAGTTAAACAAGAACACACACACACACACACACACACACACACACACACAAACACACTGCATCGTATCTCCACAGGAAGTTGGGATCATGTTTTCAGAATAATAGAAGTTTTGTGGACAAATCCTGCAAAGGAATCTGATTCTACTTCAATAACAATTACATTAGTGCAGCAGATAGAGCTGCAGCAGATGTTGACTAAGAATTAGAATAAAATGAATAAAGCTCCATAAAGCTTATAAATGTGGTGTTGCTCCATTATTTCTGAGAGCAGAAGTGTCGGCGAGTTTTCGGAGAATCTGTCCAATAAACCAGCGCCCGTCTCCACAGCGTGACGTGTGTTTTGGTGCGTTGGACAAAGTGCGGTGTGAATGCAAACCGAGCCAAATGAAAAATGCAACAATGCTGCAACTTGACCCCCGAAAACACAGCGAGTCTGCAGAGCTCTAGGTGTGAAAGCGCCCTAACTTTCATAATGCCATATGACTGCATTAAAATGAATGTGTTGCCTCGATTTTTATACCTATTTCAAAGTCTTCCAGTTCTCCTTCCAAAGTCTTTCTTCCGAGCAACAGATAAGTTACTTTCAAGTTTATAGGATAAACTTTATAGGATAAACTTGAAAGTTGAGGATATACTACAGACCCCTCTGACCTTAAGAGGCCAAATCTCTAACATAGACAATTTCATTATGTCATTCTACAGTATATCCATGGATCTGATCAAAGCAAAATGGGAAGAAGAGTTAGGGACAAATATATCAGATGCTGCATGGGACAGGGCTCTAAGCTGGGTGAATGGGACCTCTTCTTGTGCACGTTTGAATTTGATTCAGTTTAAAGTTCTTCACCGTATGCACACTATAGTAATGCTGCGTTCCAGACACAATTTTTAGCCCGTAAGTTACGACTTCAATTCACGACTCACGACTTCGTAGCGTTCCAGGCAAAGTCACGGCAAACCCTTCTAGCTAGCATTAGCTAGCGGCTACCTAATGTTGACGTTAGCTAGCGCTAGCTGATACCATTGACTGTAAATATTAATATTAACTAACTCTATGGCTGATACTAGCGATTTCTATCGCTATTTTGGGCTTCATTTAATATATATATATATATATATATATATATATATATATATATATATATATATATATATATATATATATTATATATAATTTAACATAACCTGCATAACATAATTTAACATAACCTGCAGTAGTACACAATCGTATGTGTATTGTTTTGATTACAATGTGCAGAATTACTTTACGTTGCCTATTTATGTCTATTTCTATTTCTCACCATTAATCACCGGCGTCTGTACAGCATCAACAGGGGTTGCCATTGTTGTTTATGTGTGTGTGACGTCAAAAACTGTAACTGGGAGTACAACGATCTGGTACCAGTTCACGAGTAGTAAGTTACGCGTTTGACTGCCGTCCCAGGGCACTTTCACAGGCAGAAGGTTGTGTAAAAACGGGTTACGGGTTGCCTGGAACGCAGCATAAGGTTAAGCTGGCCAAAATATACTACACTAGCCTGGTCCTACCAGACTCTGGTACATTAGCCTGGTCCTACCAGACTCTGGTACACTAGCCTGGTCCTACCAGACTCTGGTACACTAGCCTGTAAAAATACTTACGGAATGGAAATCATCTACACCACCAAAAGCCTCCACGTGGCTTTCTGATATTCTGATGTTTCTAAAAATAGAAAAAAAATCAAGTACTTTCTCAGAGGATCAACCAGAAAATTCAACAAAAGTGAGGACCCTTTACTGGCTTACTTTGAAGGACTGTAAAGCACAATGATTACACTATTTGCTATCATGGCACAATGGTTTGTTGTGGTTAGGATGGGGTTAATAGAAATACATCTTGTTATAACTGACATTGTAATGTTGCACTGTACATTGTACCTTCTCTAAAACAATAAAAATACTATATATATATATATATATATATATATATATATAAATAAATAAGTGACAGCTGACTTCAGGCTGTGATGTGTTGAGATTATTTTACAGCTAGGTTTTTAAATGTGTGTTTATGTGTTTTTAAAAACAAAAGTATTTTATTTTTTTTAAATAGCTTAAATGATTATTTCAGATATTGGTGAATGACATTCATTTATAATTTACATAAACATATATCCATGTCAGATTTTTACCCCCATCCCCCTTCCCCTCCCCATGACCATATAGGGACAGGATGAACAGATTGTCCCCCCCACCCCCTCATTCACCTGAACCAAACACACCTCCCTGCTGCTGCTGCGGACGGACACACACACACACACACACACACACACACACACACACACACACACACACACACACACACACACACAAACACACACACACACACACACAGAAATGGAGGGAGTTGACGCATGCGCACAGGCGCTCCTTTCCCCTCCGCATCGCCCGCCCTCTCCTCCCTCCCTCCTCTCTCTTTTTCTGCAGCATCAGTACCCCCCCCCCCCCCCCTCTCACTTTCCGTCCTCACCCCCCCTCCCCCTCCCTCCCTCCCTCCCTCTCTCTCTCTCTCGGTCGGTGTTTCCTGCCGGGCTGCTGCTGCTTTGCGCGCTGCTGCGGGGCCACACTGCACCGCACCGAGCCGGAGGAAAGAGGAGTTAAAGCCGCGGAACCGCACCGACAGCACCGGGGGGCCAGAGCGGCGGAGAGGCACGATCCAAGCAGAAGAAGAAAGGAGAGGGTTTGACTTTGAACGCGCCGGAGAAATACATTTATATATATATAAAATATATATATATATTTATATATCCCTCCGAGAAGAAGAAGCGTCACACACCGCGCTGTTCCTCCCTCCATCTCTCCGTCTGCTCGGGGGAAGTGAAGAAGAAGAAGGTGAAAAACGAAGAAGAGGACACAGGAAAAAAAAATCTCTTTGGGGGGTTTAATATCTCCGGAGCACGGACGCGGTGTTGGAAACCTCCCCCCCTTTCCCCCCCCCGGACGGACCAGGGCCGAATCTGATTCTCTCCGTGTTCTAGCAGCAGCGACACCATGAAGGACCGTACGGCGGAACTGCGAAGCGTAAGCGAAACCATTTCCCTCTTTTATGTCCCAGAAATGTAGGCCTCCATGTTTCCCTGCTCCCCCCCCCCCCTTGCAGCTCCTTGGGCCTTTTTTGGGCTGCCCTCTCCAGGTCGATAAAACCCTGACTAAACCCTGGCTAGAACCTGGCTAAAACCTTGGCTAAAAACCTAGCTTAGAAACCCCGCATTTGTGCGGCTTTTTTCAGTGGGAGTCCGTGCGGAGGAGGCTGAGCGCCAGGTAGTGCTGCGGCTCTGAGCCTCTCATGCTGTGCATACTGAGCGATGTGTCAGAATCAGGAAAATTATGTTTTTTATTGCCACAACAAGTTACACTTGTGTGTGGAATTTGCCTCGGTGAAAGGTGTATATATAGGCTACATGAACAAACAAACAAACATATTTAACATTAATATGAGATAAACAATAAATAGGCCCTACAGAAAACCAAATATGTAGCCCGAACGCGTGTGTGTGAGAGCCGCTGCGGAGCTTTGAGGATGGAGCTGGAGATGGAGCTGGAGATGGAGCTGGAGATGGAGCCTGCATGAAATGGAGGCTCCATCTCGCACATTTCGGTTGATGTTGTCTGTGTTTCTGTCAGTGTGAGTGGATGTTTGGTTGGTTGGGAGGGTGCACGCCGGCTGGAGGTCACAGATGCACCCCCCCCCCCCCCCGGGTTTATTTCCACCGT
>NC_050193.1:2607617-2610117 GCF_008315115.2 Sander lucioperca | reverse complement strand
TTCAGCAAAGTCAAGGGCAAACGCAGCATCGCTGCCAGCTCACAGACGTTTTTCTCTGCTTCCATGTTTCTGTTTCCTTCGTCTCTTGGGCAGTACGTTGGGAAACGTGTGTAATTAGATTACAGTTACCTGTGAAAATGTTCATGATTACATTGGGGTTCCATGTGAATATTTTCTGTAAAAGCTAGGCTATGTGTTCTTAAAAATGAAATGATTCAGAAAGGAAAGGGGAATGTATTCATTTTATTATAAATGTTAAGCGGAAGTATGTTTGTGTCTAAGTGACTGATGGGAGCAACAGTCTTTGACATTGGTCCAGTATTAAGAGAGATCGCAGTCGGCAGCGGCGAAACAAGCTACAATGTAAGTTAATAGGGCAGTTGTGCGGCTTGTATTTACCTTCTTACCCACCAGACTCCATGTAAATAAAAGTAATTTTAGCATCGTAAAGTAATCTCCATTCAAAGTAGACAGAAACAAAAAAAAAACTATGAAAAGCCATTTTGGGTCGTCTTTCCACTTTTCCAACCATCACAACTCTAGTTTTGGTTGAAATAAACACATAGGCCCTCATTTATGAAACATGCGTACGACCAAAAACAGGAGTAGGACGGGCGTGCGCCGATTCCTACGCAAAGCAAGGGATTTATCATTTTGAACGTGAGCGTAGGCTGCGATAAAATCTCACGTCTGGTCTGAACTCGTGTACGCAAGTTTTGGAGTCAGTGTGGACTTGCGGTGCAGCATATAATCAGTTTAACAGGAGAAGGAGAAGTCATCAGTTCATCACTTATCAGCAATGGCAGATCTGGCTCTTTTAGAAGACCTCTATTCGCCGGTACAACAGTGCACACGTACGCACACTGGCCACGGTGGAGCGCTCCATCGGATTGATTAAGGGCAGATGGCTCTGTCTTGAATCAGCGGGGGGGACCCTAATATACACGGCAGAAAAAGTCTGCCACATAGTTTTAGCCTGTGGGGTTCTGGAGCCAGATGACCCGATGCCCAGAGAGCAGTGTCCAGCACAGCCCCAACTGGGGCTATACCAAGGAGACAGGAAATTATTCCTCGCTTTTAAAAGCCCCTCTGCTGTCAGGAGACAGGGTCGGGGTGGTGGTCCAGCATGGGGGGCGGAGGACACCTGCTCTCCCTCACAGCTGTTGAGCATGAATGAGATTATGTCTCGCCATGTCGTAAACTGTAGGGGCGAGGCCTCAAAACCCAGAATGTATTGGGGCGTGATATTTAAATTACGATCGTTTCCTGCCGCTGCATTTATCAATGTATGACCATCCTTACGCTCTTATTGGTCTGATACGAACGTTTCATGAATCACACGTGAAGCCTGTCGTAAGAGGATTTCTGCGCTGGTTTCTACGTTAGGTTGATAAATGAGGGCCATAGTTTACTGATTTACATGTGAAAATATGTTGGCTCTTTACACGCAAAAAGGGTTGTTTTTTTAAATGGAGTTTATTAGTCACGTGGTGCCCTTCAGGAAGTGAAGTCACGTCTGATTTGAACCCAAACCTCCATCTTTTTATCAACTTAAAGGACAATTCCGGCGCAAAACGAACCTAGGGGTTAATATCAGATGTGTACCCACTCTGTCGCTCTCTGGGACATGTTTTCATGCTAATCTAATGAGTTTGTAGCTTGAAAGACGCTAGCGCGGACCGCTGATTAGCTTACAACGCTAGTATTCGGGGCACAGGGAAAGTAAAAACAAATCGCTATTTATACCACTAAAAAGGCTCAAAATATCACCACACTTCAACGGTAGCATAATGAGGGTCCCTACATGTTAACAGAAGCATTGAGAACTTTGTAAGTGTACAGACAGTTTATTGAAAAGATGGATTATAAAGACACTCCGCCGTCTTGGAAACCAGTCATGACTTACAGCTGGCGATGCAAACTAAAATCAAAAGCAATTTGCTCAATATATCTGAAATAATCGCACTCTGCATAACTTGTCTAGTGTACTTACTCAGTGGATAACTGTCCATCTGGTCCTTCCGGTCTGGGTCGCCGTCTCCAATTTATTTTTGGGACATGGAAAACAGTTTCAAGTCCAGCCCTGTTTATCAGAGAGGGGAAATCTTCAGACTGTACCAAACACTGCGTCTCTTGGGTGTCGCGACACAACAGGTCCCACTCCGTGCAACACAGACACTCCTGTTGGGTGGCCATAGCTTCACAATGTCTGCAGGTACACCACCAGTTTCCCCAAGTACGAGGCTGTGTTGCAGCATTGACTACCGATAGCTCTCTCTCTTTCTCTCTCTCTCGTAGCCCTTTCACGGAGCTCCTGCAGCTCTTCGTTCAATAAACTGTCTGTACACTTACAAAGTTCTCAATGCTTCGGTTAACATTTAGGGACCCTCATTATGCTACCGTTGAAGTGTGGTGATATTTTGAGCCTTTTTAGTGGTATAACTAGCGATTTGTTTTACTTTCCCTGTGCCCCGAATACTAGCGTTGTAAGCTAATCAGC
>NC_050193.1:2585117-2597617 GCF_008315115.2 Sander lucioperca | reverse complement strand
GCTCATAAAGTGTCTTTATGTCTTCGAATAAAACTACCGATATATACAGGAAATGACTTAATGACTGTCAGTGAGCGTGTTGGCAGTTTGGTTTGGAGAGTTTGTGTTTTTATTTCTTGTTTCCTCTGATAACAGCTGACAGTAGATTGATGTTTCACAGCGCTGTGCCAGAAAAACTGAAGAAACAACAAGAATCCCAAAGGAAAGCTCAGCGTCTCGCCTGTGACTGCTCTGCAGGTGGAGACGGTTAAAGTGCTCATATTATGCTCATTTTCAGGTTCATAATTATATTTAGAGGTTATATCAGAATAGGTTTACATGGTTTCATTTTCAAAAAACACCATATATTTGTTGTACTGCACATTGCTGCAGCTCCTCTTTTCACCCTGTGTGTTGAGCTCTCTGTTTTAGCTACAGAGTGAGACCTCTCACTGCTGTTCCATCTTTGTTTGGAGTCGCACATGCTCAGTAGCTAGGTAAGGACTACTAGCCAATCAGAAGCAGAGTATGAGGGCCCTGACAGTACCTAGGTAAGGACTACTAGCCAGTCAGAAGCAGAGTATGAGGGCGTGCCCTGACAGTAGCTAGGTAAGGACTACTAGCCAATCAGAAGCAGAGTATGAGGGCCCTGACAGTACCTAGGTAAGGACTACTAGCCAGTCAGAAGCAGAGTATGAGGGCGTGCCCTGACAGTAGCTAGGTAAGGACTACTAGCCAATCAGAAGCAGAGTATGAGGGCCCTGACAGTACCTAGGTAAGACTACTAGCCAGTCAGAAGCAGAGTATGAGGGCCCTGACAGTACCTAGGTAAGACTTCTAGCCAGTCAGAAGCAGAGTATGAGGGCCCTGACAGTACCTAGATAAGGACTACTAGCCAGTCAGAAGCTAGAAGTTTGTGAACAGTGTTTTCTGTTGGAGATGGTAAGTCCCTTTGGGGTGGACTTTGGGCTTTTTCACTTTGTAAACCTATAACATGCACAAAAAGATATATAACACGATAAAGGAAAGGGAAAAAGCCAAAAAGCAGAATATGAGCACTTTAAAAGATACATTCAACGGCACATCCGCTTCGCCAAAGGTCCGCATGCGTTACGCGTTCAAATGTAGCCAAAGAATAAGAGCAGCAAGAGAGAATGGGTGTGCACAGGTTTTCATACAATATGTGAACCCGTTGGTGAGAAAGCAGCAACATATCTGAGTCCAAAGCTTAAAGTGTGAGCAGAAGCAGTGGCTATTTGAGTGTGAGAGCAAGCTTTTTGGGGGGAAATTATTACTAAATCTGAACGTGAAATCAATGAGAAATGCTCTCAAATTGAAAGAACGCGCTCTTGAATGTGTATCAGAGTATCTGTAAACCCTGCGTGGCGTCCAGCCAGGCTCTGGGTGTAACTGCAGCAGCTGAACTCCAGTTCCCATGATGCCTCAGGAGCTGGCTGGGTGCAGATGGGTCTGGCCGTCCTCCTGCAGCACTCGCAGCTTTATTACGCTGCTATTTATATCCGAGCAGAGGCTGTTTGTTTAGCTGAGGAGAAAGAAGCCGCTCTCAAACACACACAAAGGTGACTTTTCTGCACAGCTGAGCTAGAGACATGTTGCCTTCAGAGCCAAGGCGTAGATTTCAGGGGGGTGCAGGGGATGTGTCCTCCTCAATATTTAGAAAGAGGGAGATTAGTGACCCTCGCAAAAAATATGAAAGACATCCCGCTCTGTTTAGGGGGCTCAAAACATGTATGTAAAACAAGAACTGTGTCCACTAAAGAAGTGAAACATAAAGATAGATGTATGTAGATTAGTTAACACCTTCTCATTCTCTAACAGATTAATTAAAGAAATAAAGAAAGAAACCATCCCGAAAAACACATGATGATCTTTGAAAATATGCAGAACATTTGGAACAATACAGGAGAATATTACTCCAAACAAACAAACAATATTACTTACAAACATTAACATCATAAAGAGTCGATGAACATAGCCGTCGGACATTTTTCATTCAGTGAAATGATGATTTAATAACAACGACGACGATAATAATAATCCTAACAATAACAGTACCTAATCTTTCATATTCAGGGCAATTAGCCTACATCTTATTTGATGGGTGGTGGGGGGGGGGGGGGCACTGGCCCAAAACAGGTTGAGGATATTTAGCATGGTAGCTAGTTAGTTAGCGTATTGTAGCATCCCTTCTTTCACCTCCATCTCTGTCTGAATCAGTGTGGTCAGACTGCAGTTATTGTGTCCCTCGGGGCCTTTTACCCTCCCCCCCCCCTGCGTCACACTGACTCTGCAGAGGAGAAACAGAAACAGAGAAGGACAAACAGTTTCTGTGCTCTGATGAAACATGCTAACTCAGTGCTTCTCAAATAAGTCCAGAAATACTGATACTATAACGACGACTGAATTTAGCGATGGATGCATGTTAAGTGTTTTACAGTCACAAGGTTGTTGTTCAGCCCAAACAAGCGCAGCGTAGTTCCCTATTTGTCCTTATTCGTTTTTCTGAAAACGCAACAACATGCGCCCATGGATGTATTAAGAGAACTGGATCCAGTGTTCGGCGGGAAGCCCCGTTCATTCCAATGAGAGTGCTCAAAAGAGCATAAAGCAATCATGGAGCTCAGCTCTTCCGCGTTGATTGGCCCATGACGTCACGATGGACATGCGCACTAGCAACAGTTTGTGTTGTCGTAGCGACATGCTCGTTCATGAGCTCCTCTCTCGTGTCTCTTACAAGTGGCGAACTCATGAAGTCGCCGTTTAATTGTATAAAATATTCACTAACGTTAAACATTGTGTTTTCGTTGTTCCTGATCCGTTAACGATGGATGTATTTAGACAACCAAGTTGATGTAATTATTATGTTGTGCTTCTAGCTAGCTACTAGCTAGTGCTAGCTAGCTACTAAGGTTAGCCTGCAGTTTGGTGAACAGAGCTTCTCTTAATAACATCCATGGCTTCATCTCTCATCCACGTTACAGGCTTTACAGCATACATACCATGGATGTATTAATAGAACACATGGTGAATTACAACCACTAGCGTTAGCATTATCCATTATTACAGCTACAGGACCTGGGGAGAACAGTCATATGAGCATTCGCAGTGCAGTCTGCTCGCGTCCATTATGCGCGTTCATCATGCCTAGTTTAATAACTCTGGATTTGGCTACTAGTGAATGTTAAACATTTTTAAAACATGACGTTTTAAACAAGGACCCTTTAAGTGTTCGGGCTGGTAAGTTGATGTAACCCCTAAAAAATGATCTGCTGAAATATAGACGTTTCTTTCGCCATGCAAAGTCTACGTGAAAAGTCTTTCTGGGCCATGGGGTGCAGTTCCACCCTTATCCGCTAAGCCCATGGTGGCTTTAAGACATGGCGCTCTTCCTGGGGGCTTCCATGCACTGAATCCAGATTCAGGGAATCCTGCTCCCATTAAGTCCATTAACACAGTAAACACATTAATGAAGTAAACAAGGTCCACGTGATGTGAGGCCCACTGTTTGTTCGGTGTAGGGCTAGCAAAGCTGGTAATGGTCGTCTGGTTAACACCAGTTTTTAGTGTGACTGTTAAAGAGCCACATGTGGCTCCGACCACAGATTGCTGACCACTGCTTTAAGGACTCCGTAATGATGCTACAGTCACACGTTTCATTCCCATGCCATTTAAAAGACAGACAACAGTGGAGAGGCGGCAGGAAATGAGGGGAGACGTGTGACCAAAAGATCTTTGGTTGGACACAAACCATGTCCAGACCAGATGTTGGAGGTCAAACCGCAGACCGCCGGGCCCTCGGACACGTTAGGAATACGTTTGAGGTTAGGCGTTGACCTCGGATAGTTAAGATTAGATGGTTGAGGTTAAAAATAATCACTCTATCATCCGTGACGTCACCCATTGGTCTGTGGACCGCCGCTTTGAATCCTTGAGTTTGGATAATTGGATTGGAAAATGTGTAGCTGCACACACACACACACACACACACACACACACACACACAAATGCACACACACACACACACACACACACACACACACGCACAGACACACACACATGCACAGATATACACACACACACACACACACAAATGCACAGACACACACACACACACACACACACACACAGACACACACACACAATTACACACACACACACACACACACACACACACACACACGCACAGACACACACACACACACACACAGACACACACACATGCACAGACACACACACACACACACACACGCACAATTACACACACAGACACACATACACAAACACACACAGACACACAAACACACACACGCAGACACACACACACAGACACACACACAGACACAGACACACACACACACTGTACATACACTCATCTCTATGAACAATAATAGAAACCCACTCAGTGTAATTGGAAACTGTTTGCCTTCCATTGAGCGATGGCTCTAGTCTGTTTGGGGGTGGGGAATAAACGGCCGATATGGTGGTATGGTTGGGAGGAGTTGTTGGTTTATCACCATGAATCAGAAACAGAAGAAACCTAGTGGGCTAGTGAGTCTTATAGCTGTGGTGATTGTTTACATCTTCAGTGTTTTTAAAATGTATAGCTTCATAGTTTTTTTTTTAACCCAAACTAAACTACGACTGCGTCCCAACATAGAGACGTGTTTAAAACCTTCTCAGGGTTTCCCGCAGAAAATGTGTTAGTTAAGGTGGTAGGTTTGCCATCTGACCGGGGGGGTAGTACATCAGTGTTAGTGTAGTACACACTACACTAAATATCAAATTTAAATATATAATTAATACATCTCTGTAGTGCAGACTCTGTACTACACACTACACTAAATATTACATTTAAATAATTAATAAATAACCAGCTTTTCAAAATAACAGTTGCAATGTGCAACTTTAAGCTCATTAAACTATTTTCAAAAAAAGTGCTGTAACAGTTTCACTGGCATTGCTCCCATTATCCTCCATGACACGCTCTCTTCCACTTTGCCCAACTCTTCTCCAAAACTGCGCTGAGATAACAGAGCTCAGCCCACAGCTTCACTCACTCCAGCAGATAGTATGCTGAAATAAAAACAGGACACGTCATTTCACTGTGTGTAACTACGCTAACTAACCGTATGTTGTGAACCGCGTGTAGTGATTAAAAAAAAAACAGCTGTGTCTCAAAGACTGGGCAGCAGCCGGGACATTGAGAATCCACGCGCGAGAGATGATGATAGTTCCAGTCACTTCGTCATGTATTCACTTTGTTGAAACAAGAGAAGAAAGCCTCACTGATGTGAAGAACAGGACAGAGAAACATATATAAATGTTCTCTGCCCACCGTATGCCAACGCTCTGGTAAGTCCATCACCCCGTCTCTGCCCGGGCATGCCCCGGTTGACCACATTTGTTGACAAACTCCGACGCACACGCGACGGTGAAATGACGATTGTTCTCACGGACACACACGCGCGATATCAACTGGCTAGTTATCCTCCAGACAGCGACGGACCACGTCTCTTTTTCTTTCTCTCATTTCGGCCGTGTGGCACGTGTGCCCGCTAGCGGTGTGAAGCGTGTCCGTGCTGTCCGGCGAAGGGGTTCCCCAGCTTAGGCGGCCTCCCAAGCTGCAAAGTGCTGCGGGAAACCCTGCTTCTCTGGTTTAGATATGAGGACGGAAAACTCTCCTGTGGGACACGGTGTCTCGGCTTAATTTAACTGTCTCTGAGCTGGCTGGCTCACCATAATTTCGTAAGATGTTATACGAACCCATTCATGACAATGCATTGAGTACCTCAACACTGTGTCTCTCTCCTGTCTGTCTGTCTGTCTCTCTGTCTGTCTGTCTGTCTGTCTGTCTCTCTGTCTTTCTTTCTGTCTGTCTGTCTGTCTTCTAATATTCCGAGTTTATCTGCAGATGAAACTTGCATTGTTGTTGAGTTGAGATCTTTTGTTGTCTGCTGCCGTTAGAAACATGACGGACGTCGATACTGAAACTGAAGAGCTTTTTATTATCCATACACACACACACACACACACACACACACTGTACATACACTCATCTCTATGAACAATAATAGAAACCTTCTCAGTGTAATTGGAAACTGTTTACCTTTCATTGAGAGATCGCTTTAGTCTGTCACACCTGCTTACCTCAGCTCACCTTCTGTCTCTCTCTGTCTGTCTGTCTGTCTGTCTGTCTGTCTGTCTGTCTGTCTTGTCTGTCTGCTTTCCGTGATTTTTATCATAAATTACCTTGATTTTTTTTACAGAAATAAACTTTATTGTCCACAGTGGAAGGAACATGCAGCAAAGAGATCACCAGTAAAAACACATCCAGCATTAGAACATAGTGAGGAACAATTTGTGTCTCAGTTTTTTGTTAGTTTGTGAATAAAGGCTGAGAGGGTGTCTGTGTTGTTCAGACTGTAAAGCTCTCTGGATGTTTTTCAGACATATTCATCACCCCGCAGCTCAGGTGGGATGTTAAAATCTGAGTTTTGTAATGACCGGGAGCAACGTAGTGCTCCGTCCCGGGTAATGACTGAAGCTGCTGAGTCTCCTCAGGAAATCAAGATGTTGTTTTTATTTCTAAAAGATTTAGTAGTCTGCACATCTTGCCTTTCAAGAGCACGTCGGACTGAAACTGTAGAAGTTTTTTGTGACTCAGCGTTTCTTTACACCCTGTGTTTCCTGTCCATCTGCAGGCTAAGGACAGCGACGATGATGAAGAGGTGGTGCAGGTCGACAGGGACCACTTCATGGATGAGTTCTTCGAACAGGTGAGACACCACATCTACACAGTTTTCTGGTTTTGGATGAACAGAAATGTCCATGAACTTAATGGAATATATATATATATATATATATTAGGGCTGTCAGCATTAACGCGTTAATCGCGATGCGATTAAGGGCCGAGAATAACACATTCATTTTTTTTAATTGCATGCTGCCATTTATTAATTTATTGTACACTTCACTCGGCTTCGCGTCGTGCCTAACGCTTGACGCTTTTCCATACTTCCTCGTAACACATCCTGCTGCTGCAGGCTGCAGGCATGATGGAGAAACACAGAAGCAAGACAATTCTGAATGGTGCTTTTTATTTTCCAAAACTCCCGGACGGTTCGTAGACAAGTTAAAAGCCATATGCACATTGTGTAAAGCTGAATTAAAATATCACCGAAGCACGTCAGGCTTGAGCTACCACCTACGAGCTAAGCATAGTAGTACAGTTAACGTGACTCAGGTTGATGGTAGTGAGCTCAGGCAAAGAACTATTTTTTTGGCTGTCAAACGATTATTTTTTTTTAATCGCGATTAATCGCATGTTTTATCACATGATTAAAATTCTATTATTTTGCATTTCAGAACAGTTTTTAAGTACATATTAACAATGGAAAGCAATTCTTACCAGTGCATCTTGATTGGGAATCAAATGAATGCGAATAAATGCGAATAAAATATGAAACGAATAAATTACTTTATGAACTTGACTTTTAGATTTGTATTTGTTTATTATTTATTTACTGTAAACAAAAGAAAAATGTGTGAATCTGTCATTATTGCACAATTCCTCCAAGTACCTAACTAAAAAACTAAAAATCCCTATCCTTACCAGAGTCCATAAAGTGTTTAGTAACTCCTAAATAATGTTGATTACTCACTGACGTCCAGTGATCACCGGTTAATGAGACAGCGTTTGCACTTTGCAGCAGTTCCAGTGTGGCTGCTTTCTCCGTGTCGTACAGGCTGTGTATGGTGAAACTGCTGTCCCCCTCAACGGCCATGTATAAGACGGGTCAGAACATGCCAACCATAGTACTTCTTTAAGACCCGAGTCTTCTACGATGCTGACAGGTCTGCAGTTAGTTGCCACCCGTTTCGCAAGAGCTGTAGTCATTTTTTGGATTTGGTTTCATCAACAGGTCGGCAACTAGTAGCACTCTCCAAAATACTGCTTTGCCTGAGCCCACTACCATCAACCTGAGTCACGTTAACTGTACTACTATGCTTAGCTCGTAGGTGGTAGCTCAAGCTTGACGTGCTTCGGTGATATTTTAATTCGGCTTTACACAATGTGGCTTTCGACTTGTCTACGAGCCGTCCGGGAGTTTTGGAAAATAGAAAGCTCCATTCAGAGTTATTGCTGCTGTGTTTCTCCATCATGCTGCAGCCTGCAGCAGCAGGATGTGTTAGGAGGAAGTGGCAGCATGATGAGAAGTAACGGTGCTGCAAAGGGTCAAAATAGTAGGCACCACGCAAAGCCCAGTGAAGTGTAAAATAAATTAATAAATGGCGGCATGCGATTAATGCGATTACAAAATAATTAACGCGTTATGCTCGGCCCTTAATCGCATCGTGATTAACGCATTAATGCTGACAGCCCTAATATATATATATATATATATACTGTATATATAAGTATCTGTTTCTCTTCATTGGTGGGTTAGTGGGAATCAGCTGTGATGACATCTCTGTGTGTGTGTGTGTGTGTGTGTGTGTGTGTGTGTGTGTGTGTGTGTGTGTGTGTGTTTAGGTGGAGGAGATCAGAGGCTGTATAGAAAAGCTGTCGGAGGATGTGGAGCAGGTCAAGAAGCAGCACAGCGCCATCCTGGCCGCCCCCAACCCTGACGAAAGTAAGACTCCCATACTGCTACACTAAGGTCTGGCTACACCACAGATGCATTCTGGGATAGGAAAACAAAAAAACTCTCTGGGTTGTTTGCATTTCTTTTAACCAATCCCAACAGTCTTGGGCAGTGCTAAGCTCCGGTCTCAGCGACAGTCTCAGCGACGGTGTTTCTGCTAAATAGTCTCAGGAAGGAACATGTTCTGGTGGAACATTTGCACCCCGCAGAAGAAAACGCCACATACAATATTAAATGAAGTTAACTGTTGACACAACATAGTAAAGTGAGATATTTAAATGAGGTGATCCATGGTTAAATCTCATTGGCTCTTACCAGTGTA
The DNA here is from genome assembly GCF_008315115.2 of Sander lucioperca. Lineage (NCBI taxonomy): Eukaryota > Metazoa > Chordata > Actinopteri > Perciformes > Percidae > Sander > Sander lucioperca. The sequence goes on along the minus strand of NC_050193.1, from coordinate 2,588,650 downwards.
TCTCCCTGTGTACTTCGTCCACAGCAATCCCACCAATCAGTCCCAAAACCTCCCAGTTAGAGAGGAAATTACCTAAACATATTCTTTGTTAATCTTTACAATCATTCCTTGAAAGAACCAAGCAGGTCTGCCTTGTTGCACCGTCCACATCGTCTTCTAAACTTGATATTTTCAGTGTGTAGCTAGCTACAAGGTTGTTGTTTCCCGAAGAGAACAGCATTTGAGAACAGAAAAACACAGAGAGAGAGAGAGGAAGAGGAGGGACAAAACCTAGAAATATACTTCCGTTGATCCAGACTATCTTGCTGCTTACAACTGGACTCCACTCATAAACCTCCCAGCGTGCATCAGATTCAGGAGTTCAACTCAGCACGAAAAGACAAATTTATTTATTATTTTATTAACCTTTATTTGACCAGGAAATAATCCCATTGAGATTCAGAATCTCTTTTTCAAGGGAGTCCTGGCCAAGACAGCAGTATAATAGTTCCATATTAAAATATACTAGGGCTGAAACGATTCCTCGAGTAACTATAATTAATTCGTTAATACTAAAAATCCTCGATGCAAAATGATTTGCCTTGAAGCTTTTTTTAATTAATGTTACCAACGTTGTATCGCTCACAGTATTTCCGCAACGGAGGATTATTACTGTCGCACACCGGGCTGACGCTGCTGGCCACACATGCCATGAAGACTGATTACAAAATGAGAAGAGACAGGCTGGAGAAAACGACAGCAAGTGTCCAAAGTTTGGAATCAGTTCAAACGTAATTAAAACGACGATGAAACTACACCAAACACAGCAACTACCAAAATCAAAGACAAGAAAATATGAAGTGGTGACCACAATCTGATCTAAAGAGATGGAAAAACAGCTGATTGTTGCGCACCATTTTCTCTCACTCTCTCTCTTCACTGAGAAACAGCTGATCAACGATGTTGAGTGTAACAGAGCTGTGTAGCATTGTAATCAAATATATAAATGAAAATAGGTTGAGTATAACTAATATTTACATACAGGCCTATATACAAATCAGTCTCAGGTTGAAACTTTTAGTTCTGAAAGTTAAGTTGCACAACTTAAGGTAATGTTTATGTATGTTTAATGTATGCCTTAGTTTGAGGTTGTTTTTGCATTTCAGAAAATGATTTATTTAAAAACAATGTAATATGGCACTTAAATGCACTTAATATGTTTAGTTTTTTGAGAGATGATATTGTAAGCAATGTAGGCAATAAAAATTTTGCTTTTTCCGAAAATTAAACCAAACTATTGTATATTATTGCTCTTCAATAAAACAAAAGTATTTCTTATCGGATTACTCGATTATTCAATGGAATAATCGGTGGAATACTCGATTACTAAAATAATTGATAACTGCAGCCCTAAAATATACAGCAAAAAAACAGACATAAAACAGAAAAAGACAGTTGGCAATTTAACATCATCTCAACATAATCACCATGATGGAAGATTACATTTCCTGGTGGTGACTTTAGGAGTCAGGAGAGAACAGAAGTAAGTTTACACACTATGGCCTTAAAAAGAAAAACATACCAATGATCCAACCTGCAATTGTGCAAAGAAGGCCAACCAATGCTCTCATACAAGCTACAGTGATTGAGTACAAAAACTACAATTAGTTACAAATCTTAGTAGGGCTGGGTAATATATCAATATTATATCGATATTGTGATATGAGACTAGATATAGTCTTAGATTTTGGATATCGTAATATGAGGTGTTGTCTTTTCCTGGTTTTAAAGGCTGCATTACAGTAGAGTTATGTCATTTTCAGCAGACGTTAACGTCACAGGAACTACAGGAAATGAGCCAGATGAGGCTGATGCTGCACACCGTAACGTTACAAACAACGTACAGGGTTGTCGGTCTGGGACGGCGAGGATTTCGTACTGAGTTGAACTTTTGAGTCTGATGGAAACTGTAGAAATATGTTATTAACAAAATGTGTGTATGTGCTCGTTGCAAAAGTGGTTAAAAGTACTGGGTGACCTGATGCACAGAAAGATAAGCTTAAGTCATAAAAATAAAAAATAAATAAATAAATTTAGGCTTTTATGGCGTAGAGGTGCATTGTTTGAAGGTTGCGACAGAGAAGGAGGAGGTTGCACCACACAGAGGCCCCGACCTTGGCATGTGTCTGTGTAAGATAACAGTTTCTGTCTAGAAACTAGAAGACACCCCCACCTCTGTGATGATAGGATAAAAGCTTGAGGGAGAGAACAGATCAGGGCTCATAATTCAGAGGACAACTTGGTGGACCAGCTCTGACTTGATGTCTGTTGCTAGGGAAACTTAGTCTCTGTTTGTGAACCCACAGCTGTGTTGTAACTCTTATGCTGGACTCAGTAAACTTGGCTCAACTGAACTCTTCGTCTCAGATTGATCCTTGTGTTCTGGTAAACTTAAGTCTGATGAAAGAAGGCGCAGGAATTAATAAACTGGAGTCAGATGTGACAGGCCTTAGGGCCTCATTTCCGGGCCTGTCTTTTGAACAGAATTCCTTACAAAACCCGTTTTGAAGCCAGACTTTTTTTTTGTAGCGCTTCAGACGGCACAGACCGGCTTCATGCTTCACACTTCATTCGTCGGCGATGGCATTGAGTCATTAATGCTGAGTCACCGCGTGTCAGGGTCAGGGGGAGCGCAGCGCAGTGCAGCGCTCGACACTCAAACAGCAGAGACGTTTGATTTTGTGTGTCACACGGCGGCAGACTGAGAGATACTGACAGGATCAGAGGTTCAGCGTCACGTTACTGGAGGATACAGACACAATGTTCAACCCTTTATATCTGGATTCAAAGTGGACGAACGGGACACGCACCCCGGTCTCCTCCAATAATCCCATTCAGTCCAGTTTTTATTAAGAAATGATGACTCAGCGTCAACTCGTTGTTAAAAACACCGACCTCGGTGATGAGGAACTGCTACGAGGATTTTACTCTCTGCTCTGATTTTTCTTCTCTTACTTTGAAATGTTTTCATCCAGTTCATCTGTTTGTTCTGCATGACGTCACCATTTCATTTCACATCACTGCATGTCAATGGTTTCTGTTGTTGCATGAAAATGATGATTTTCTTTTCTGTTTCTTTTCCATCCTTTTCCTTTTTTTGTGTCCGTTTTGTTGTACTCTTCCCCCCCTCTCTCCCTCTCTCTTCCCCCCCTCTCTCTCTCCCTCCCTCTCTCCATCCCTCTCCCTCCCTCTCTCTCCCTCTCTCTCTCTCCCTCTCTCTCTCCCTCCTTCTCTCCCTCTCCCTCTCCCTCCCTCTCTCTCTCTCTCTCCCTCTCTCTCTCCCTCCTTCTCTCCCTCTCCCTCTCTCTGTCTCTTTCCCCCTCTCTCCCGTCTCTCTCCCTCTCCCTCTCCCTCTCCCTCTCTCTCCCTCTCTCTCTCTCTCGCTCCCTCTCTCTGTCTTTCCCCCTCTCTCCCCTCTCTCTCTCTCTCTCTCTCTCTCTCTCCTCCCTCTCTCTCTCTCTCTCTCTCTCTCTCTCTCTCTCTCTCCTCCCTCT
>NC_050193.1:2575117-2577617 GCF_008315115.2 Sander lucioperca | reverse complement strand
TTTATTTTCTTTGTTTGTTTATATTAGCAGAATGAGTAGAAATAGTTCTGAATGAAATAAAGATCCTACTGAGCATGTGCAGAGCGTCATCATGATGACAGAGCTGAGAGAAGATGCTGTGATGACGCTGCACTATTCTGCTCTCTGATTGGCTGCTGCCTCCCTCCTCTCTTCTGCCTCACACACACACACGCACACACACAGACACACACACACGATTAATAGACTTGATTTGATTGAACATCAACTATGATTAAATCAAACAGCCTAGTCCCGAACAATATTAAAAAATTGTTTGAGGGGGGAGTTCATTTTGAAATATCTTTATGTCCGTACAACATTAAACACTTTTTTAAATTTCTATATGTGGAGGGAAGCTGTGGAACGGACTGAGTGCATCGCTAAAGCTAAGCTAAACCAAGCTGAAGTTCGTGCATGAGCCAGTTAAAAAAGCAGTTCAAAAATATGTTTTTTTACAAGCTACAAGGAGAAGTTTTCACAGATTTTTATAAATGATAAAGGAGAAAGTTTGGGAAAGATGTCCACATCTTTTATCCATATCATTCTTTCAGAAATCAGATTTATATACGTCAAACGTTTAACAGCACAAACACAACTTGAATGATTATTTGGACTGAGTATTTGTATCCTCCATTCATCACACGTACAGAATATGAAACATATTCAGACAGAAACATCAGACTTTCAAACTCTCTCACAACTCGTGCAGTTTAACCGAGTCTCGTGGATCCAGTCGTCCACTCAGTACTCCACAAACCCAAAGTCTGAAATATCTGCCTTTAAAAACCTTGAATGTTCTCTTTTCTCTGTCTCTCTTGTGTTGTGGTCCTGCAGCACTCGACGCTGTCACGTAAGTTCGTGGAGGTGATGACTGAGTACAACACCACGCAGTCCAAGTACCGCGACCGCTGCAAGGACCGCATCCAGAGACAGCTGGAGATCAGTGAGTTATACTACACAACACACAACACAACATGTAACACACAACACAACATACAGTCACACTAGCATCCAGAGACAGCTGGAGATCAGTGAGTTATACTACACAACACACAACACAACATGCAACACACAACACAACACAACATACAGTCACACTAGCATCCAGAGACAGCTGGAGATCAGTGAGTTATACTACACAACACACAACACAACACATAAGACAACACACAACACACAACACAACACATAAGACAACACACAACACATAACACACAATACACAGCACACAAGACACAACATACAACACACAATCTGTCACTTTTTTTCTGAAGTTTCTGTGTTTTTTTTCTTATTATCTTTGACTTTTCATTTAGCCGGCTGGCGCCCTCATCAGACCGGCCGCGGGGACATGTGGCGGTGTGACGTACGATGCGTCAGCGTTTCTCTCTCTAACCCGTCTTCTTCTCTGTTTTCTGTCTGCAGCCGGGAGAACCACCACCAACGAAGAACTAGAGGACATGTTGGAGAGTGGCAAGCTGGCCGTCTTCACCGATGATGTAAGCATCGCACCGAGCCTTTACCTTAACCTGCGCCATTCTGCGTCCCTAACGGCTGGTTACCGGGACGCAGAATCGCCCCGCGGTGCGCTGGGACATCCGGTGAACACGGCCGCTGTCACATGGCATGTAACATTAGGATCATGCACCAGGGAAAGCTCTTATTTTGGAGGAGTCACCGCACATTTTTCATGTGATCCTTCAAATCTCTTTCGCTCTTTTCTCTCTCTTCTCTCTCTTTTCTCCCTCTTTGTTTTGTCCCTCTTTTCTCTCTTTTGTCCCTCTTTTCTCCCTCTTTTCTCCCTCTTTTCTCTCTTTGTGACAGAGTCACATCACATGTATAATGTCTCCTTCAGAATAAAAGCGCGACTCTGTGCATGCGCCTCTGCCTCTGGCCAGAGAAGAGTAACTGTAACTTAACGCCGAGCTGAAAATTTGAAACCTTTCACACTGAAAGCAGGTTTTCAGCCGGCGGTAAGTTACTCTGGGAGCCGGCGGTAAGTTACTCTGGGAGCAGGTAAGTACGGCGACACTGGAGAAACTGGAGTTCAAAGGTCGCGACAACATTTTACACCGACCGAAGTTTCAGGCTGAAAGAAAGAAAGTCTTCTCTAACAGCACGGTATGTCCAAATATCCGAATGATCACACAAAGCCTCTGAAAAATGTAGAGCATCATTTCACTCATAAAGGAAAAAAAACTGTGTCTTTACACGGGTGGATTTGTTTCAACTGGTTCAACTTTTCTTGTCAAAAAAGACGCCAAGTTTGAACATGGCCTAAGTTGCTTTTCCTTGTAATTTAAAACCGTCTGAGTGTGTTAAAGTCCGGCGTCTCCCGCAGATCAAGATGGACTCTCAGATGACTAAGCAGGCTCTGAACGAGATCGAGACCCGACACACCGAGATCATCAAGCTGGAAAACAGCATCCGCGAGCTGCACGACATGTTCGTCGACATGGCCATGCTCGTCGAGAGCCAG
>NC_050193.1:2560117-2572617 GCF_008315115.2 Sander lucioperca | reverse complement strand
CGCTATCTATTCATCCATCCATCTATCATCTATCCATCTATCCATCTATCCATCTATCTATCTATCTATCTATCTATCCATCTATTTATTATGTTTATTAGAAAAACATAAAAGCTGTGTCCATTTAGGAGAAACGGTCTGCTGTAAGAAACATCCCCTCTGTGAGCGTTAACCAGCGCTTTATGTCCGTCGTGTCCCCCTGCAGAAGAAGATCATGATCATCATCTGCTGCGTCATCCTGGGCGTGGTCCTGGCGTCGACCATCGGCGGCACGCTGGGCTTCTAGAGACGCTCCGCCGAGCTGCCACCACCGTGACGCCCGCCGCTGACCCAACCGTCTGACCGCCAGCAGAGAAAAGACACACCGACGACGACGACGACAACTACGACAACACAAAAACTTGAAACACAAATGCAAGACAGATAAACCAATCAGCTAGGAAGAGATAACCAATCACAGATAAGAGGAAACACCACGGGGTTGGGTGGGGTTCAAAAAACAAAGACAAAAAAAAAAAAACACAATAAAAACGCCATCACATTATAGCTGACTTAAATACTTAACGTATACAAAAAGAAGGTCAGATAAACCTATTTACTACAGCTGTACATGTAAATGTATTGAACATATGAAGCAACACATGGGTTAGCTACCTGTAAAAAATTATTACCTATAATATGACATTTACTTGTCTGTTGGTTTGTTTTGCTTTTTTCTCCTATTTTTTAAAAAGTTTTTTTCGTTTTTCGGGAGTCTCCGAGGACAGTAATGGTGACGGCTGCCGGATGCGAGTTCTACGGGACGAAGCGTTTCCCAGAGCCAAACTTTAATTTGTGTGTTAATTTCTTACATTTATGTAAAGTGTCTGGAAGCGAGCACTTAATGGAAGAACATAATAAATGTGCCCGGCTTTCCAGTTACGTTTTTTTCTCCTTAAACTGAACGAAGTCTCTTCGGCTTTACAGAAACTCTAGAGGAACGCTGTCCCGCAGGGTGAGCGCCCGCTGGCTTTGTTAGAAACAACGTTGTCCCCTTTGTTTCCAGGAGGGAGGGTCCGACCTCGCCGTTTTGGCTCAGACGCCTCTTTAGCCCGCCTCTCTTTCGCCTCGGTCAGCCTGTTAAATTAGCGTAGACTGGCAAAGTTAGGCCTGCCATGCGCCGTTCATAGAAACGCCATGGAAAGAAAGTGACGCACTGCACACCGAACCGAAACTGTTTTTCACAGCCAAGACGATTGGTTGAGAAAACTAGATGCGTGTGTTTTTTTGGACGGGCGTCATCGCAACGTGGCAGGTTTCCACTTAAAAAACAGCCTCCCCTTCTTGTCTCATCTATCCAAGATCAGGGTTTCCCCCAGAAAACTTGTTTAGCCCAGTGGAAACGGTCACAGACTGATGGCAGCGTTAACGTAGAGCCCAATAGTTTCTGTGATGACAGATTCATGGACAGAACCCGGAATCGGCGAAATTGGGAATAAAAATTCCATTCCATATACATTATCCTACGTTAAGTCAGTGCTGAAAGCTACCTGGAGATTGAAACTGTGACTGCGTCTTGAGTTTCCAACCGAGCCGTCTTGCTGTAACTGTAGTTTTAAATTAAATATGTTACAACATAATGCCCAGTGGCTTGCAATACACCGGGGGAAAACCCAGTCCAACCAAAGAGCGGGGCGTTAGCTTTCTGCTGAATCTGATTTGACAACATGACGTTTGACTGACAGGTGAATGGTGGGGAGGAAAGGGGATGGAGGAGGGTTTTAGTTTAAAGGAGGGTGGGAGGAGACGGACAGTCAATCTATGCAGTTTAGATAAGAGGAAGTCCCGCCTCTGACACCCCCAAAGATAGCCAATGAGGATCGGAGGGGTTCACGTTACTCATCACGCTGATCGCTGTAGAAATATCGTAGTCTAATCTGTGTGGCTGTCATCTCCAAAGCTACATCTACACTGCTACGTTTTTGGTTTAAAAAGGAATATCTTCTGCTACGTTTCCCCCTCTCATTCCCCCTGCTCTGGCATTTTCCGAGCCCCTACACCGGAGCCATTTGGAAACACTTCTGCTCCGCCAACGTTTCTCCTCCTGAGTGGGTCTTATCGGTCCTGACGTCTCGTTCTCTGAGACGTAAAGCTACTAACGTTATGTGGAGTCTCCACGCTGCCTAGTTCTTCTACTGGAGATTAAAAAAAACACTTCCGTTTTTGGCAAAACTCGGCCTAAAAACCAAAACGTAGCAATGTAAATGTAGCCTTTGAAACTGTCCCAACCGTTCTCCCGGTAGATTCTGAAAAAATTAAGAGAACACATTAAAAAGTCAAGAAGAAAAGTAAACGAAAACATTACGAAACTGGCAAACAAGATGGAGACAGAGAATGTAGAAATCTCTGAAGCTGCTGCTGGCGTGCCCCGGATACCTGAGTGTCGTGGTTTATATCGTTTTTTTTTTTTAAATTAGGGAATGTTTGTTGCTTCGTTGTTTCGTGGTGCTGCTGTTTTTAGTGCGTGCTTGCGTGACGTGTCCCGTGACGTATCAGCCGGACATCTTTTAGCCGTTTACGGTTTAGATCTGTATGGTTTGATGCATTCGCCCCGGTTTCCTCCCGGCATCCCTCCATCTCCTGCCTGCCTGAGTGTGTGTCTGTGAGTTTTGGGGATTGTGAAATGTGAGTCACGCCGTTCTTAAATTAGCTGCACAGGTGCTACTGAACAGGAGAGTCCGTTCCTATCGGGGTGGGGTTTTCTCCGTGGAAGGTGGAAGGTGTGACACACACACATTCACGCACATTCACATGCATGAACAAGTCATTTAGACATTCACCGTTTCACCCAGACACACTTGTAAATCACTCCTTAAACACTCTTCCCCGTGTTACATATCACGCCGGTGTTAGACTGGGTCGCTCCGCATGCTGTAGCGTTAGCTCGTGTTACGTGTAGATTACGTGTAGAAGCTGCTTTTTTGGAGATTAATCTCAAGATTTCTGGCTGTTTTTTAATGTTAAAGACACTCTCCGTGTGTCCAGATCAGTGTTGGGGAAAGAAGGGAACTTGGGAAGTGTGGAAGTTAATTATTTAGTTTGACAAAGTACTCTTAACTCAAGGTTCAAATGAGCGTTCAGTAAGGATGTTACGAAACACTCACAATTAGATAGGATTCAGGATTTGAAGTTCACGATCTGATTTTCTGAGGAAGTTTTTAACAGAATGAGCTGCAGACAAAATGAGAAACATCTTCCTTTAATTCTATAAACTGTGTACAACTACAGATGTGTCCTCTTAGCAAAAGTGACACTGAAACGATTTTATGTTAAAGAACAAACATCAGATGTTTGAAACAAATCCCACATCAACATAACTAAATAAAAGGACAGAAATCTCTTCAAATAAATAATACTAAGAAGACGTAGTGACGTCTGAAGTCAAACGAGTGAAATCTAAAGTAGATTACACCCTAGGACGTTTAAAAACGGCATCGTGATTCATTTTTAACCAACTAACCGTTAATGTCAAAGTACATAAAGTTACTAACTCTGCAAAGCTGCCAATGATGTCTGGGAGTTTTGGGAAAGGCTAATTGCTAGTTTGTTTTTGATTATTTTGTCAAACTAGTTAACATTTTAGTAACGTAAAGCTTTTGGCTTTTCCATTGGCGCCTTTACAAACGCGTAGCATTACACAGAAAGCAAATAAAACGTTTTAAAAATGTATTAATTAGATTGCGTTAGCGTTCGCTGTTTGCAGCACAAGAAGACACAACACTGCTCCAGTTCGGGACAACACGCGCGCGTGTTACGTTTGTACGAGCATGTTTAGTTTCGTTAGCGTTAACGTGGTCCGTGTTGACACGTAACACAAAGCGCGTGCGTTGCCCCACACCGGATGGACACACGGATGTGTTTAAAAAAATGACTACGCAGTATTGTGACTCTGGCTGTCTGTCGGGGGGAGTTTTAAGGAAGGTTTGTCCGTGTTCAGGCTCTGTGATACGGAGGTACGTCTGCTTCTGTTGAGGCCTCCGCTGGACGATCCTGTCATCGCTGTCAGGGTAACAAAAACCACCTTAAACTCTAACAATAATCACTCTACACTACACTTGGTGTCAAAGCAATAAAGACTTGTTATGTTAAGTTTTATTAGACAGGAAAAAAGTGCTAGCTAGCTAGCTCGCCGTGTCTAGGTTCTGACCCCGATGTGGGGGCTGTAGAGCTGCAAAGTAGACCGAGTTGTTTCGTAAAATAGAAGTCCGTTTGACACTTCCTGTCAGGGTGGCTGCAAGAAACACTTCAAGGCTTGGATGGACGTGAAACTCTCTCGATTGAAGCATCACATTTCAACTAGAAAACATCTGGTTCTTCGATTGAAAAGTCACTTTGCAACTTTATTGCTCTGGAAGACTTCGCCCAGACAAGAAGCTAGCATTGTTAACGACAAGAAGCTAATGTCACGTTGGCTTCTTTGGTTTTGGCTAACGGTACGTCTGGCTGCAGGGCGATGCATAGACGCAAGGAAGGAAGTAGTCGCTGCTTTGTTGAATATGTGTGTGTTTTTCTTGGGAGTCTTAGTAGTAGCGCTGTTAGTTGTAGATGTCTGTGATGCCGTATTTAGTCGCTAGATGAAATAAAGGACTTTTTAGCTTCAGGTTTAGGAGAAGAGTGGAGGTGGGAGTTTTTTTAAATTTTTTTTTATTATCTTTGACTTCCCAAAAACCAAAACTTCTGTGTTTTCACCAAAGCTTAGCAAACTTCCCCAACCCCCCTCCAGCAAAAGCAGCAAAATCCAATAGATGCTTGTTGAAATGAATTGTCAGTAGATTTAGAAATAACTTAGCACTTTTTCTCGGCTGTTGTGTTGTCAACGTTCATGGCTTCATTCTGTCTTTATAAGTGGTTTTTAGAATGTAGTACAGACACTGAAATTGTTCACAAACGGGTTTAAATATCAATAATGTTTGCGCCTGTCAATTCAACCTAAGTATGCTTGTTTTACTTTTAGATCTCTGCTTCGTTTTTAGGAAATTCCAAGCATGTATTGAGGGGAGTTTAAAGTCCGTTGTTGTTTTCCAAAGCTAATACATTTTTACCTCCACTAATCACTTCATTCATCAGCTGCCACTTCCATCTTGACGTCCGCCACATGATGTTTAATTCACTTACATGTTCTCGATGGTCGATGGGTTTTTAAAGGCGACGTCACGGTTGCCGCGGTAGTCTTGCAAAAGGTTCGGCGGTGGATAGAAATCAGCAATGTGAGGATGCCGTCGTAGCACCAGCCAGCTTGTTGACGCTGATGTTTCTTTGTGTGTGTGTGTGTGTGTGTGTGTGTTTTCTGTAAACTCCCTGTCCCTGCCGCCATCCTTTTGAGAAAGAAAACCCGGACAAACGTCACAAAACCGTTCAATCAAACAACTCGACGAAGGTTAAGGCAGTTTTGTCCTTTGAGTATTCGTCCATCCCTTTGTCCTTTCCGTCTTCGCGTCCCGTTTTGTGTCGTAGATGTTTAGTTGTACAAAAAGACGACATTGAGGAATTGGGAGTCGACCCGTTCTCTTTCCCCGGCGCACGCCGCCCAATCCCCTGTGTGTAATAACGATGATAATAATAATAATGATAGTTAAAAAAAGGCATGCAAAAGCGTTGTGGAGTTTGCATGATGGTGTTTTTTGTACCCCACCCCCCAACCTGCCCTCCATGTCGTGCACTTTACCGCTTATCGGACCTGTCTTCGGTTAGCCAACGTTAGCTAACTACTTTACTCGATTTCTTTTTTTAATCTAAAAGTAAAACACATGTTGGCGTTCTGTGTCGACGCGTGGTTCATTTGTAACGTTGTTGGAACAGTAACTGTATTTTTAAGGTGTTTTGTTAAAGGCGCAGGTTGATATTAAAATGTGGACCGGTGAAAGGATAAGTTTTTCAAAAATGTGCCGTCGATTTCAGCCATCCTGCCTCTCCCCACCCCCAGCAAACCCCTGCCGTCATCGACCGCCAAACTCAACCTAGGTTACACCTCGCTGTTACCAACCGATCTCTGTGCTGTTTGCTTCCATGGTTGCATTTGTGTTGTGTTTTTGTGGAGGAATCGTCCCCACAAGCGTTAATTATTGTTCTAAGTATGGAAACCTTCGAGCTGTGGGCGGCCTTGTGTGTCTGTGCAGCATGCCTCCCTTTCCTCTTCAGTGAAACAAGATTGCTGCATAAACACGCAAATGTGTTTGTTAAGTTTGTTCGGAGCAGCACGAGTTTGTTTTGATGTGCGAAGTGTCCGATCGCAGGTCCACGGGTTGCAGCCGTTTGACAAAATGAATTCCACTTTTGTTTTGTGTTTTTAAAATTGTGACTGATGGGAACGAAATACACAAGATCAGACATATTTATGGACCCCATGATCACTGTTATTATTATTATTAATAATATATTTATTAAAATTCAAACCAAAGCGTTTCTGCCCTCCCCTCCCCCTTTTCATGTGTTCTCCGCCGCTAATATCAAAGAGCACAACACGAGTCAAGTTTACACTGAGATGTTTGTCACAAATATTGAAAGAATATGAAACAGGAAAACATCAAATGCTACCGTACCTACAAAAGCAAAAAGCCCTGCCCGCCACTAACCCTCACTGCATGTTGGTCCGTCCGCCAATCAAACCGACAACACTATCCAATAGTTATCACAACACAACACAACAACGTCTGCCTCCACACCCCCCTTTCCCGTTCCTTTCCTCCTGTAGGTTTGTGGTCTGATTGGTGGAAAAAATATGATGCATAATCATCTGTTAAGAAACATACGCTTGTCCTCCACTTGAGGCTTATACGGAGACAACGGGGGTGCTTTCTTATTCTATTTATTACTTGTTGTTATTCTTGTTATTTTGGTGTCATTTTCTATACAGTTTATCGGTCTCTGTGTCCACACGTCAGAATCCATGCTGCCCTGCAGGTTTTAGGGTTTCGCTAGTCAGAAAACCAACAACCCAAACGGAGCTTCTTATCTTGCAATTTCCCTCCAAAAATTCTGAATAGTTTGTGTTTAGCTGCGCAAAAATAACCGTCTGGTAAACTACAATGAAGCCGCGCTAGCTAGCTAGCAATGCTTTGTTGTAAACATCCTCAAAGACTGCAATTCTTTTCCTGGATTCATTTCCTCGACTGCACGCACAACTACAGCTCCAACTATTTTGATAATGGATAAGTTGTTAAAGTTTGCCGGTCTTTTCTGTTTTATATAATATTAAACTGAATATCTTTGAGTTCTGGACAAAACGAGACATTTAAAGACATCACCTTGGACATTGAGAAACTGGGAAATTTCAGATGAATTGATAAAGAAAATAATCGATATACTTCTTTAAAAGTCTAGACCCCGACTATAACACCGCCTCTCTTTTTCAGATATATTCACAGGGAAGAAAACATCTTATACTCGGGTCAAAATGGTATAAATATTTGCAAATAATGTTAAATAATTTCAGGAATGAACAGTTCTTCTGATACTTATCGTTTTCAAATTACAGCTGTGAATGTGCAGTCGAGATAATTCATCTTTTTTCAGTGTCTGGTGGCTGGCAAACATCCATAAACCTGCAGAGAGCATCTTCCTGTGTGTGAGAGATGACTGATGCCTTGTCAACTGAAGTCACAAATGTAGGCAAGAATATATATAAATATAACTCTAACGTCAACATACTGCATTTCTATAACTGTGTGTGTTACCGCTTCTGTCGGCTGTGTACAGTTTTTGTCAGAGCGGGGTGCAGAAAGCAGGAAAAAATCATCCAGAGAGAGTTTGGGTGCGACACCAAGACTCCAAAGATTGACTTACCGTTAGCCGTTAGCCTGTGTGTGGAAGTAACTTTGCGTATTGTTTCACACACAAGTTGAAAATGACTTCCTGTAGTTAGGGGTTCATTTTTTAAAAACACAAATAAAAACAAACGTGTGCGAGCTCAATACGCTCTGCAGTTATTTCTGCAAATTCACTTTTTTTAAACTTTTTGAAGTGTCTGTCTTCCAAGTTTGTACGCGACAGACAGCGGAGTTCAAAAGACGGCGGAGTATTCAAAATTAGTCGTGCTAACATATGTTTCTCTCCTTTCACTGTCGGATGATTAAACTCTTCTCTGCGATGATTTTTGTCTTCCTGAAACAATTTTACAAAAACCAAAACCTGTTTGGTGCCCTGCTCTGAACGATACGATGAAAATGTATTGTTCTTGATATTAATTGTTGTTTTTCCTTTGACGCTCCACCCATATGTCTTTCTACTCTCTCCATCGTACGACAGACAGTGTTTCGGTTTGAATCAGTGTTTTTGTTCTCGAGTGGGAGGGGTGGGAGGAGTCAGGGCGAGGGGCATGAAGATATCACGCCCACACGTTGGAAAAACACTTAAATAACATTGTTATTATCATTATTGTTATTGTTATTATAATTATATCCATAAATGACAAATAAAAATGCAGTAACACATTTGCAAAAACCCAGAGGGAGACCGAACGGCTTCACAAAAAGTGATCAAAAACTTTTAAAAAAGGGAGGCGATGACGATTCTGTAATAGCATTGATTTAAAGAAGTACAAAAGGAGTTATGTTATCATAAATAATAGTAGTAATATTGAATATTGAATGCTCGCAATTTTGTCAAACTGAAACTGGATTCTTTGTGTTATGTAATTATTGTAAATAACTTCAAAGAGAGAAAAAATGACTTGCATGTCTATGTATAAATCTACTGAGATATCTATTCCCATCAAAGTTGACACGTAGTTCGGTCTCTGTCCTTTTTTGACGCTTTCGCTTTCCCCGACTCCGTCAAACATCACCGGTCCGTCTCCACCATTTCCTCCACCTTTTATTCGTTTCCATGTGTTTGAGAGACAACAGCAGAGAGACAGAGACACAACGCTCCCAGCGTCTTCGTCTCTGCCACGCTCAGTTCAGACGCCGTGTTTACGCCAGCCGGCTGAAATGCACAAGGAAAAAGTACGATAGTGTTTATTTTTTTTCCGTAGAAGTTCGCCCGCTGAGATGCACTGTTGTACCTTTTTTCCCGGGTCTCTTCATTTCCATCTAAGGCTACATCTACACTACTATGTTTTGGTTTTTATGCAGCGTTTTTAAGACAAAAACGATCTCCGTCCACAAGAGTTTTAACTTTAGTAGGAGAACTAATCTTGGTTGATGTTGGTTACTTAGTTGCAGAAAAGATTACGGAGGAAGAGCAGCAATAGCCAGTCAGTCCAGGATTTGGCTAGAAGGGAAACAGCTAGAGACAGTTAAGTTTGCAAGATTTTGTGTAACTTCCGGCTGAAGATGTATCCCTTCTAGCCAAAACCAAATGTGGATGTTGTAGCTTGAATTTGCCGCCGATTTTAGGCAATTTTTTAAAATGTAGATGGTAACATATCTACACCCCGAGCAGAAAACAGTCCGCAGATTTTCATTCTGGATCATCGCTGAAAACTGTAAAAAGGTGGCATTACGTTTGTGTTACCGTTGTCGTTTTGTCCGCCATTCAGACTACAAAGCAACCCTGGGGGCAGCAGTGTTTCCAAATGTCTCCGTTTTAGGGGCTCGGAAAACGCCGCAGTAGTGTGGACGCCAGGCATAAACGTAGCAAAAAATATATTTGTTTTTAAACCAAAATGTAGTCGCATCGATGTTGTCTAATACAAAGGGCAAAATCCATTTAGAAGGGAGTGAAGACATCTTGTGTATCGGCCGGTATTCAACAACTTTGTGGTGTAAACACAGCCACAACCTCCGTCCATCCGTCACCCCAGATCCAGAGGCTCCGCCCACTGGCTCCTCTGATGAAAGTGCTTCCCTCCATATTAGGAAAATGAACCCCGCCTCCAGGGCATTCCAGGCCACGCCCCCTGATCACTTAGCTGGTTTCCGAACTCTCTCTTTCTCTCTCTCTCTCTCTCTCTCTCTCTCTCTGCCTAACTCTTTGTCTCTCAGCCACAGCTAGCAATTCAAACAACACGCTGAAAACTTAATCTCTTTGCCTGCCGTGTACCCCAGAGTTTAGCCTGCACCCAGTCCTACAAAAAAAACATACTTACGCTGCCAGTTAGTAGCCACATCCTGAGATGCAAGCGTCAGCATTTGATTGACGTAAGCAGAAGTGTCACAGTGCCGTGTTGCTTTTAAACTGTTTCAGTGGGCCTACTTTTAGCTAACCCTTTCAACTGTTTATCCAATTTTTTAGCTAAGTATTTCAAACATTTTCAATAAAAACACATCTGTTGGCTGATGCGAAGACTTTATCCTTGCGTAAAAGATCTTCATGCTAACAGCAACCAAACCACAGACCAGAGTGCTGTTTCTCAGGAGCAGTTTTAGGCGAACATGATCTCAGTCTTTTGGGCGGAGATCGTTAGCCTTCAAGTGCTTTTGGAAAAAGGGGCACAAACCAGTTTTTAAATCATGTTTCTGCGTCCCGACATACCTCAAACCACAACAGTCTTCCTTCTTCGTTCCGAATCCTTTAACGACATGTTCCGATACCATTTTTTCCCTCCCGATACCGTTTCCGATACCTGAACTTGCGTATCAGCCGATGTCAAGTACCGATCCGATGCCAACAAAATATATATATATATTATTGCTGTACACTGCTAAGCCTGTATGGATGTGATATGATTATCATCACTGAACTTTCTTTTATTATCTAGTTTGACAGTCAGACATAACAGGGAGAAAAAGAACATAAATGAGCTACTTTAATGTGTTTTTTTTAGGGCTAAATTACGTGGTATCGGATCGGTGCATAGACTCGGATAGTTGCCGACAACGATACAAGCATTTTAGGCAAAATCGGAGGCTTTTCGATACCGGTATCGGCATTGGAACAACTCTAGTATTTAGTCGTCATCCAGCTCCTGGACGAAGTCTCAGTTTTCTTAAACGTGTCGAAGCACAAAAGATCGCTCGGAACTCAAACTGACGATTCAATCGAGCTACGTGTGGATCTCTGAAAAAGGAAAACACGAATCTTACGGGATTCTTTTTTACCTTTTCAGGCTCCAGAAAAGTAGCTCAGGTTTGTGTCGAATGTCGCAACTTCACGTCTTCGACAGGTTTGAGGAACATCGGGCCCGGTCTCACGCCTCACACAGGCCTACCGTAAAACAAAGCGTGCAATATTCAGAGAAACAAGGGCTTTCTTTATCATGCAGAGGCGTTCAGGCCCCGACCCACAAACTCAGACCTCCTGCAGGAACTCCATTCACAAAATCACCCGTTTTAGATGCCATGAACACAAAACCTTCTGCAGACTTTCTTTAGACTTTCTGCAGACTTTCTACAGACTTTCTGCAGACTTTCTGCAGACTTTCTACAGACTTTCTACAGACTTTCTGCAGACTTTCTGCAGACTTTCTACAGACTTTCTGCAGACTTTCTAGACTGAAGCAACCCAAAAGAAAGTTTAAAAATAAACCCTACACATGCATACAAAATGCAATAGGTTGTTAGATATTGTGGGTGTTTGTACATAATGCGTTGTTACAAAATCACTCGTTTTAGGCGACATAAACACGAGACTTTCTGGACAGAAATGTCCTAAAAGAATGAAAATTTTAAAAAGAAAATAAACCCTACACATGCATTAATGAATGAATAAAGAAAGGACTAAGCTAACTCTAGGGTGGGTGGGGGAAATGGCAGGCGAGAGGCGAGATGTGACAAAAAAACATTTCCCCGAAATTTGAGAAAAAAGAAAGAAAAAAAAAAACACGGAACAAAAAGAGGACAGAGCGACCGCTCCGCAGACGCAACTCTGACCGGAAAATGCAACTTGTGTCCCGTTTTTTTTGTGTGTGTGTATGTGTGCGTAGCGTAATGTAAAAGCGATCTGTCCCCCCCCCCCCCCCCCCCCCCCCCTAAAAAAAATACCAAACCTGTCCCCCCCTTACAAACCTGTCCCTCCCCCCTCCCTCCCTCTCTCGTACTGCTGTTGGCTGTTCTGTTTAGTTCATGTGACGTGCCAGTATTCCCCCCCACGCTTTACCCATTTACCTTCACCCCTTTCCCTCCCCCTTTTTCTCTCTCTCTCTCCCCCCCTCTTCCTCCCCCCCCCCTCTCTCTCTCTCTCTCTCTCTCTCTCTCTCTCTCTCTCTCTCTCTCTCTCTCTCTCTCTCTCTTCTTCATGGATCTTTAAGATGACAACTCTATGCAGATGCTGTCTTTTATAAGTGTGTCAAAAATTTTAATTTAAAATAAAAACCTAAAAAAACAAACCCTGACAGACATATTGAAATGAAATAACAAAAAATGAATAAAGAAAAGGATTGTTCAGTGTACTCTTGTTTCACGTGCTTTTTTCTTCATCAAATCACTTTTAAACTCTAAAAACTCCACAAATTACACATTATACCGTAAAATTACAAATGTTTCAGTAGTTTCACCAATTATTTGAGTTATATCAACTTATGGGAAACAGCAGGACAGTGTGTGTGTGTGTGTGTGTGTGTGTGTGTGTGTGTGTGTGTGTCT
>NC_050193.1:2520117-2552617 GCF_008315115.2 Sander lucioperca | reverse complement strand
GTAGTATGTAGAGAGACAACAGTAGAGAGTAGTATGAAGAGAAACAACGGTAGAGAGTAGTATGTAGAGAGACAACAGTAGAGAGTAATGTGAAAAGAGACAACAGTAGAGAGTAGTATGTAGAGAGACAACAGTAGAGAGTAATGTGAAAAGAGACAACAGTAGAGAGTAGTATGTAGAGAGACAACAGTAGAGAGTAGTATGTAGAGAGAAAACAGTAGAGAGTAGTATGTAGAGAGACAACAGTAGAGAGTAGTATGTAGAGAGACAACAGTAGAGAGTAATGTGAAAAGAGACAACAGTAGAGAGTAGTATGTAGAGAGACAACAGTAGAGAGTAGTATGAAGAGAAACAACGGTAGAGAGTAGTATGTAGAGAGACAACAGCAGAGAGTAGTATGAAGAGAAACAACGGTAAAGAGTAGTATGTAGAGAGACAACAGTAGAGAGTAATGTGAAAAGAGACAACAGTAGAGAGTAGTATGTAGAGAGACAACAGTAGAGAGTAGTATGAAGAGAAACAACGGTAGAGAGTAGTATGTAGAGAGACAACAGTAGAGAGTAATGTGAAAAGAGACAACAGTAGAGAGTAGTATGTAGAGAGACAACAGTAGAGAGTAATGTGAAAAGAGACAACAGTAGAGAGTAGTATGTAGAGAGACAACAGTAGAGAGTAGTATGTAGAGAGAAAACAGTAGAGAGTAGTATGTAGAGAGACAACAGTAGAGAGTAGTATGTAGAGAGACAACAGTAGAGAGTAATGTGAAAAGAGACAACAGTAGAGAGTAGAATGTAGAGCAGAAGTCACCAACACAGTGCCCACGGGCACCAGGTAGCCCCCAAGGACCATATGAGTAGCCCTCAGGCCTGTTCTAAAAATGAAAATTGAATATTGATATTATCTGTTTCCCACCTTGTTAAGTCATTGTTGATAATTATTGTGAGAAATCATTAACGTGATCAGTGTCTTCACATAGATGACTATCATTAATCATTAATAATCATATATAACTAAAGGCAAACTGAGCAAATTTATTTCAGAAGAGTGTATCAAACTGGTAGCCCTTCGTATGACTCAGTACCCATGAAGTAGCTCTCAGTTTCAAAAAGGTTGGTGACCCCTGATGTAGAGAGACAACAGTAGAGTAGTATGTAGTGAGACAGCAGTAGAGAGTAGTATGAAGAGAGACAACAGTAGAGAGTAGTATGAAGAGAGACAACAGTAGAGAGTAGTATGAAGAGAGACAACAGTAGAGAGTAGTATGAATAGAGAACAGTAGAGAGTAGTATGTAGAGAAACAACAGTAGAGAGTAGTATGAATAGAGAACAGTAGAGAGTAGTATGTAGAGAAACAACAGTAGAGAGTAGTATGTAGAGAGACAACAGTAGAGAGTAGTATGTAGAGAGACAACAGTAGAGAGTAGTATGAAGAGAAACAACGGTAGAGAGTAGTATGTAGAGAGACAACAGCAGAGAGTAGTATGAAGAGAAACAACGGTAGAGAGTAGTATGTAGAGAGACAACAGTAGAGAGTAATGTGAAAAGAGACAACAGTAGAGAGTAGTATGTAGAGAGACAACAGTAGAGAGTAGTATGTAGAGAGACAACAGCAGAGAGTAGTATGAAGAGAAACAACGGTAAAGAGTAGTATGTAGAGAGACAACAGTAGAGAGTAATGTGAAAAGAGACAACAGTAGAGAGTAGTATGTAGAGAGACAACAGTAGAGAGTAGTATGAAGAGAAACAACGGTAGAGAGTAGTATGTAGAGAGACAACAGTAGAGAGTAATGTGAAAAGAGACAACAGTAGAGAGTAGTATGTAGAGAGACAACAGTAGAGAGTAATGTGAAAAGAGACAACAGTAGAGAGTAGTATGTAGAGAGACAACAGTAGAGAGTAGTATGTAGAGAGAAAACAGTAGAGAGTAGTATGTAGAGAGACAACAGTAGAGAGTAGTATGTAGAGAGACAACAGTAGAGAGTAATGTGAAAAGAGACAACAGTAGAGAGTAGTATGTAGAGAGACAACAGTAGAGAGTAGTATGAAGAGAAACAACGGTAGAGAGTAGTATGTAGAGAGACAACAGCAGAGAGTAGTATGAAGAGAAACAACGGTAAAGAGTAGTATGTAGAGAGACAACAGTAGAGAGTAATGTGAAAAGAGACAACAGTAGAGAGTAGTATGTAGAGAGACAACAGTAGAGAGTAGTATGAAGAGAAACAACGGTAGAGAGTAGTATGTAGAGAGACAACAGTAGAGAGTAATGTGAAAAGAGACAACAGTAGAGAGTAGTATGTAGAGAGACAACAGTAGAGAGTAATGTGAAAAGAGACAACAGTAGAGAGTAGTATGTAGAGAGACAACAGTAGAGAGTAGTATGTAGAGAGAAAACAGTAGAGAGTAGTATGTAGAGAGACAACAGTAGAGAGTAGTATGTAGAGAGACAACAGTAGAGAGTAATGTGAAAAGAGACAACAGTAGAGAGTAGAATGTAGAGCAGAGGTCACCAACACAGTGCCCACGGGCACCAGGTAGCCCCCAAGGACCATATGAGTAGCCCTCAGGCCTGTTCTAAAAATGAAAATTGAATATTGATATTATCTGTTTCCCACCTTGTTAAGTCATTGTTGATAATTATTGTGAGAAATCATTAACGTGATCAGTGTCTTCACATAGATGACTATCATTAATCATTAATAATCATATATAACTAAAGGCAAACTGAGCAAATTTATTTCAGAAGAGTGTATCAAACTGGTAGCCCTTCGTATGACTCAGTACCCATGAAGTAGCTCTCAGTTTCAAAAAGGTTGGTGACCCCTGATGTAGAGAGACAACAGTAGAGTAGTATGTAGTGAGACAGCAGTAGAGAGTAGTATGAAGAGAGACAACAGTAGAGAGTAGTATGAAGAGAGACAACAGTAGAGAGTAGTATGAAGAGAGACAACAGTAGAGAGTAGTATGAATAGAGAACAGTAGAGAGTAGTATGTAGAGAAACAACAGTAGAGAGTAGTATGAATAGAGAACAGTAGAGAGTAGTATGTAGAGAAACAACAGTAGAGAGTAGTATGTAGAGAGACAGCAGTAGAGAGTAGTGTGAAAAGAGACAACAATAGAGAGTAGTATGTAGAGAGACAACAGTAGAGAGTAGTGTGAAAAGAGACAACAATAGAGAGTAGTATGTAGAGAGACAACAGTAGAGAGTAGTATGAAGAGAGACAACAGTAGAGAGTAGTATGAAGAGAGACAACAGTAGAGAGTAGTATGTAGAGAGACAACAGTAGAGAGTAGTATGTAGAGAGACAGCAGTAGAGAGTAGTATGAAGAGAGACAACAGTAGAGAGTAGTATGAAGAGAGACAACAGTAGAGAGTAGTATGTAGAGAGACAGCAGTAGAGAGTAGTATGTAGAGAGACAACAGTAGAGAGTAGTATGTAGAGAGACAGCAGCAGAGAGTAGTATGAAGAGAAACAACGGTAGAGAGTAGTATGTAGAGAGACAACAGTAGAGAGTAGTATGAAGAGAGACAACAATAGAGAGTAGTATGTAGAGAGACAACAGTAGAGAGTAGTGTGAAAAGAGACAACAATAGAGAGTAGTATGTAGAGAGACAACAGTAGAGAGTAGTATGAAGAGAGACAGCAGTAGAGAGTAGTATGTAGAGAGA
This sequence comes from Sander lucioperca, assembly GCF_008315115.2. Taxonomy (NCBI): domain Eukaryota; kingdom Metazoa; phylum Chordata; class Actinopteri; order Perciformes; family Percidae; genus Sander; species Sander lucioperca. The sequence continues at coordinate 2,548,949 of NC_050193.1, read as the reverse complement.
CAACAGTAGAGAGTAGTATGAAGAGAGACAACAGTAGAGAGTAGTATGTAGAGAGACAACAGTAGAGAGTAGTATGTAGAGAGACAGCAGTAGAGAGTAGTATGAAGAGAGACAACAGTAGAGAGTAGTATGTAGAGAGACAACAGTAGAGAGTAGTATGTAGAGAGACATCAGTAGAGAGTAGTATGAAGAGAGACAGCAGTAGAGAGTAGTATGTAGAGAGACAACAGTAGAGAGTAGTATGTAGAGAGACAGCAGTAGAGAGTAGTATGTAGAGAGACAGCAGTAGAGAGTAGTATGTATAGAGACAACAGTAGAGTAGTATGTAGTGAGACAGCAGTAGAGAGTAGTGTGAAGAGAGACAACAGTACAGAGTAGTATGAAGAGAGACAACAGTAGAGAGTAGTATGTAGCGAAACATCAGTAGAGAGTAGTATGAATAGAGACAACAGTAGAGAGTAGTATGTAGAGAGACAGCAGTAGAGAGTAGTATGTAGAGAGACAACAGTAGAGAGTAGTATGTAGAGAGACAACAGTAGAGAGTAGTATGTAGAGTGTAGTATGTAGAGAGACATCAGTAGAGAGTAGTATGTAGAGAGACAACAGTAGAGAGTAGTATGTAGAGAAACAACAGTAGAGAGTAGTATGTAGAGAGACAACAGTAGAGAGTAGTATGTAGAGAAACATCAGTAGAGAGTAGTATGTAGAGAGACAACAGTAGAGAGTAGTATGTAGAGTGTAGTATGTAGAGAGACATCAGTAGAGAGTAGTATGTAGAGAGACATCAGTAGAGAGTAGTATGTAGAGAGACAACAGTAGAGAGTAGTATGTAGAGAAACAACAGTAGAGAGTAGTACAGGCAGACGGGGGGGGTGGATGGGTCAAACAACACAGGACTTTCCCCCAGGAGACCAGGGTTTGTGTCCCGTTCTTGTGTCTTATGTCAGTTAAACGTACGTCCCGACCCAGAGCGTCTAAAAGTGACGCTAAAGAAGACTTTTTGTGTCAAAAACAAACGCCAAAGGCACCAGACCAAGCACCACTTTCTGACGCGATGGGAGTGAGATTGTGTTGTCTCGGTTTAGGTGGAAGTGGTTTAGGTTTAACACTGGGGGAAGTGAGCCAAACTCTAGAGCACTTGGAAGCGAACAGAGACCCTCGGTTTGAAGCGGACCACAGTTCGGTTGTTTGGTCCGCGCCAGAGTTTGAATGAGCTTTCATACCGCCTCAAACCAACCGGACTATCCCACCAGGGTTCGGTTGAAATGGACCAAACTGCTCGGGAGTGAAAGCAATCTTAGTGTCTACTCTGACGCTGAACCTGAACACATCACGGCGCTCGTTGATGTCGACACGTTGAAGGAACTCCTGTTGCAGCATTTTGATTTACACCTCCAGTTTCTGTCTCGTGTCATCGCCAGGGCCACACCGGATCGGCGGACACAGAAAATCTGCAGAATTTTCTGACCCCGAGCAGAAAGAGTTATTCCTGATCCAGATGTTAATCCAGGTGGGAAAGTGTTAACTTTTTGAACCCAGATGTAGATGTAGATGCAGGTTTTAGTTTTTTAACGCGTCCTTAAACTTGACGCAGTGCTGGAAATATAAGGGGAGAGCTGTGACTTCTGAAAGAACCTCCCGCACACTGTCTAACTTGCAAAAATAAATGCAGTGTTTTCACTCTCTGTTTGTGGGAGACTAAGGTGCATGTATTTGCACATCCCACGGAAAAAATGATGCAGTATGACATAATTTTGGACCGTTGTTATCACCATATCTGTGTCTAAAACATTGGAAAAGCTGGAGCAGATAATACACTCTAAAGAAGTCCACTGCGGACAAACTACAATCATTAGATCTGAGAAAAGTCTTTAAGTTAGTTTTGATGCTCACATTTATTTGGCTTAGGTGCTGCGCCCAAGCTTTATAAAGGTAGGGAAAACCCTAAAATGTAGCTGGCAAGGTTTCGAAACACAAAAAAAGTTGCCAGCTATTACATGTATTTTTTGCAAGCTAGACAGTGTGCGGGAGTTTCTTTACAACTTTTGACCTACTTGTCTTTGATGCTCTTGGCTCACGTTAAAGAGGTGTAAAGTATTGTTCTGTTCTGCACAATCTATGTACTGTATATTTTAACAGAAAATGTCCATCAAACTTGATTCACAGTTATTATTTTAGTAGTAGTATTTTAGTTTTTAACATTTCAAATTGCATGACTTTTGTCGACCACGGAGGTTGGTTTTGGGAATTTAAAGAACGGATTTCTTTTCAAAAGTTTACTAACTGAGCAGCTTTGTATGAGAGAATTTTCTTTTTTAAATAACAGAACATGTTCTGCATTTTTACTGTAGCTAAACACAAAGCTTCTGTGTGTAATTACGGGACAAAGTCCGGGTAACAAGCCACTAGAACTTTTTCTGTTATTTTACAGATTTATTTCTTAGAGTGTGTCTTAGAGTGAAAGCAAATGGATTCCGACTGATTGGAATATTTATAAATTTGGTGGTGATTTAAATTCACCGTGACATATTCGGGTTAAATTTAGAGAAGTCGAGATTTAAACCTTAATCTGAGTTTCTCTCAGGACATCAACTAACCTACTAACTTAGCTCCGTGGAGCTTCTTCCCCGGAGTCCTTATGGTTTTCTTGCCTCGCAGATTTCCCCGGATTGTGGCCGCACCTGGGACCTGGTTGCAGCCGCTGCTTTGGTCCTGCTCTACGCCCTGCTACGCCCTGCACTGCTAATACTATTATTTCTAGTCATAGTTCTATTATGTTTATTGTTACTATAAATGCCACTGTTCATCATGTCAACTGCTATAATTATTATGAATCACATTTCTCTATTCTGTACATCTGAACTTCTATATATCTGTATCTGTGTCTCTGTAATCTGTATATCTGTAACAGTGTCTCTGTGTCTCTGTGTCTCTGTATCTGTGTCTCTGTATATTTGTATATCTGTATCTGTGTCTCAGTGTCTCTGTAATCTGTATATCTGTATGTCTGTAACAGTGTATCTGTGTCTCTGTATATCTGTATCTATGTCTCTGTGTCTCTGTATATTTGTATATCTGTATATCTGTATCAGTATCTCTGGGTCCCAACAGGCAGCAGCAGATATCCGCCCACCAAGAGTCAGGGTCTGTCCGAGGTTTCTGTCTGTTTAAAGGAAGTTTTTCCTCACCACTGTCCCACCAAATGCTTGCTATGGAAATAGTTAGGTCTCTGTAAATGATAGTGTGGTCTAGACTTACTCTATCTGTAAAGTGTCCCGAGATTACTCCTGTAAAGTGTCCAGAGATTACTCCTGTTAGAATCCAACACTATGAATAAAAGTGACCTGAATTGAATTATGAGGTGTTAGTTGAGCGGCCTGGAAGGGAGGCTGAGGAAGGCGGATGCCGTCCCTCTGGACAGCGGCGGACCCCTCCAGTGCACCTTCATGTGGTGCCTTACATTGGAGCGGGACGTGAAGCGTTTGTCGCACTGCTGGCAGGAGAAGGGCTTCTCCTTGGTGTGGATGCGGCGGTGGCAGGCAAGCGCCGTGGACACGCGGAAGGACTTCCCGCAGTCGGGGCACTGGTAGCGCTTGGGCTCGGTGTGGATCCGCCGGTGGTTCTTCAGGGACATCAGGTTGGGGAACTCCTTCTGGCAGGAGTTGCAGAAGTAGGTGCCGGTCTTGTGGCTGTTCTTGTGGTTGAGCAGCGAGCTGGCGTGGCGGTACGACCGTCCGCACTGAACGCAGGCGTAGCTCCGGGTCGAACCCACCGCACTCGGATCTGTGGAGACAAACAGCAGCAGTTTAGTTCAGATCAACTCAGTGAACGCTGAGTGTTAGATAAAACTCGTATACATCACAAAGTAGGTTGTACATTTCTATTCGCCATTTGTACATAAGTTGCTTCATTCCTTCTGTGTATATTTTTTGAATAGTTGTTCTTGTATTCTATCCTATTTATTATTTTGGTATATTGTATGTCTGCTGTGTGGGGTTAGGTTTTATATTTGCTGCTGTAGCACTAACATTTCCCAATTTGGGATCAATAAAGTCTATCTAATCTAATCTAACGGAGGAGCGAGGAGCAGGGACGCGTTACTGACAGCAGAAACTAAAAATGAATTATAAACCACGGCTTCAACATCCACCTGTAAACCTCCGAAGTCACACAAAGCTCAGTTTACATTCAGTGTCACCAACCCATCTGAGGAGATGGGGGGTTTGTTCCTCCCCTCTAATACGAACCACAGGAGCGTTTCATAAATTAGTGCCCCTAGTGGTGGCAGCAAATACGTCCTCATATCTAAACCAGAGAAGGTAACGATCACGGTCGTTAACGTCTTGAAACGGTCCCAGTTCGGTTAGGATTAGGCATCAAAACTAATTAGTTAAGTTGATAAAAACATGGTGGTTTGGGTTAAAGGGTTAGGTTATGGTTAGGGTTAGGGACATGAACCCGGTCTTCTTCTATATGTATGACTTTTTCGACATAATATACTATGACTTTTGTGACTTTTTCGACATACTATACTATGACTTTTTCGACATAATATACTATGACTTTTGTGACTTTTTTCAACGTACTATACTATGACTTTTTCGACATACTATACTATGACTTTTTCGACATACTATACTATGACTTTTGTGACTTTTTTCAACATACTATACTATAACTTTTTCGACATACTATACTATGACTTTTTCGACATACTATACTATGACTTTTGTGACTTTTTTCAACATACTATACTATAACTTTTTCGACATACTATACTATGACTTTTTATGGCTTTTTTTTCAACATACTATACTATAACTTTTTCGACATACTATACTATGACTTTTTATGACTTTTTTTTCGACATACTATACTATGACTTTTTATGACTTTTTTTTCAACATACTATACTATAACTTTTTCGACATACTATACTATGACTTTTTATGACTTTTTTTTCGACATACTATACTGTGACTTTCTGACTTTTGATATACTATACCTTGACTTTTTTCAACTTTTTTCCAAATACCACACCAATTATGTAATACATACTATAATAAATTCAAGTTAATATAACATTTCTGGCTTGGAGGTAGCGAGGTAACCTCATAAACAAGGTTGGTGGTTCAATCCCAGGCTCCTCTGACCACATGTCAAATTGTCCCTGATGGAGTCACAGGATAGCTTTTCAACACACTATGACTTTTTTGACAAACCAGTCTGACTTTTTTTAGACATACTATACTATGACTTTTTATGACTTGTTTCAACATACTATACTATGACTTTTTATGACTTTTTTCAACATACTATACTATGACTTTTTTATGACTTGTTTCGACATACTATACTATGACTTTTTATGACTTATTTCAACATACGTACTATACTATGACTTTTTATGACTTTTTTCGACATACTATACTATGACTTTTTTATGACTTGTTTCGACATACTATACTATGACTTTTTATGACTTGTTTTGATATACTATACTATGACTTTTTTATGACTTGTTTCGACATACTATACTATGACGTTTTATGACTTGTTTCGACATACTATACTATGACTTTTTTATGAATTTTTCAACTTTTTTCGAAATATTATACTATGACTTTTTTATGAATTTTTTGGACGTATTATACTCTGACTTTTTTATGACCTTTTTCGACCTACTATAATGACTTTTCTTTTTAACTTTTTTCGACATACTACACTATGACTTTTTAATGATTTTTTTGGACATATTATACATGATTTTTTCGACATACATGACTTTTTTATGACTTTTCGACATACTATACTATTACTTTTTCGCGACTTTATTCAACATACCATACTATGATTTTTTTTTTTTTAAATTCTACTATGACTTTTTATGACTTTTTTCAACATACTATACTATGACTTTTTTCAACATTTTATACTATGACTTTTTTTAACATACTAAACTATGACTTTTTTATGACTTTTTTTAGACTTTTATACTGTGACTTTTTCAATTTTTTTTGACATATTATACTATGACTTTTTTATGACTTTTTTAACATACTAAACCATGACCTTTAATGACTTTTTCCAACATACTAAACTATGTCTTTTTTATGACTTTTTTGGACATATTATACTATGACTTTTTCAACTTTTTTCGGCATACTATGCTATGACTTTTTTCAACATATTATACTATGACTTTTTTTTAAAAACTTTTTTAGACATACTACACTATGACTTTTTAATGAATTTTTTGGACATATTATACTATGACTTTTTTAGGACTTTTTTCGACATACTATACTATTACTTTTTTCAACTTTTATCCAAGTACCACACCAATTGTGTAATGTAATATATAATATATTAATTTGAATTAATCTAACACTTGTGGCTTGGAGGTAGAGAAGTGACCTCATAAACACAAGGTTGTTGTGTCAATTGCAGGCTCCTCCAGTAGCATGTTAAATTGTCCCTGATTGAGTCAATTAATGATCCTTTGATTTTAAAACATATTATGACTTTTTTGACAAACTATGCTGATTATTTTATGACTTTTTCGACATACTATACTTGGACTTTTTTCGACATTCTATACTATGACTTTTCTATGACTTTTTTGACATTCGATACCATGACTTTTCTGACAAACTATACTGATTATTTTGACTTTTTTCGACATACTATAATATGACTTTTTCAACTTTTTTTGAAATACTATACTATGACTTTTTTTTACAAATTTTTTTGTCATACTATACTGTGCCTTTCTGACTTTTAATATACTATGACTTTTTTCAACTTTTTTCCAAATACCACACCAATTGTGTAATGTAATATATAATATAATAATTTGAATAGATATAACACTTGTGGTTTGGCGGTAGAGAAGTAATGTTATAAACACAGGGTTTGTGGTTCAATCCCAGGCTCTTCTGGCCACATGTCAAATTGTCCCTCATGTAGTCACTGAATGACTTTTCTACACACTATGACTTTCTTGACAAACCATGCTGATTATGTTATGACTTTCATGACTTCTTCGACAAACTATACTATGACTTTTTTATGACTTTTTCGACATACTATACTATGAATTTTTATGACTTTTCTGACATACTATACTATGACTTTTTTCAATTTTTTCGAAATATCACACCAATTGTATAATGTAATACATAATATAATACATTTGAATTAATATAACACTTGTGACTTGGAGGTAGAGAAACCTCAATCCCAGGCTCCTCTGGCCACATGTCAAATTGTCCCTGATGGAATCTCTGAATGACTTTTCAACACATTATGACTTTCTTGACAAACCATTCTGATTCATTATTTTATGACTTTTGTGACTTTTTTCAGCATACTTTACTATGACTTTTTTCGACATACTATACTATGACTTTTCAACTACTGTACTATGACTTTTTCGACATATTATACTATGACTTTTTTCAACTGTTTTCGACATACTATACTATGACTTTTTTCAAGTTTTTTAGAAATACCACACCAATTATGTTATGTAATACATAGTATGATACATTTGCATTAATCCACTGATTACATTTTCAACACACTATAACTTTCTTGACAAACCATAATGATTATTTTAGTACTTTTGTGACTTTTTTCGATATACTATACTATGACTTTTTTGGACATAATATACTACGAGTTTTTTATGACTTTTTAACATACTATACTATGACTTTTTTAACATACTATACTATGACTTTTTTAAGGTTTTTCCAAATACCACACCAATTGTGTTATAATATATAATATAATACTTCTGATTAATCTAACGCTTGGAGGTAGAGAAGTAACCTCATAAACACAAGGTTGGTGGTTCAATTCCAGTTTCCTCTGGTCACATTTTAAATTGTCCCTCATGTAGTCACTGAATGACTTTACAACGCACTGACTTTCTTGACAAACCATTCTGATTCATTATTTTATGTCTTTGTGACTTTTTTTTAACATACTATACTATGACTTTTTTCAACTTCTTTCCAAATACCACACCAATTGCGAAATGCAATATATATTATAATAATTTTGATTAATATGACAGTTGTGGCTTGGAGGTAGAGACGTAACACCATAAACACAAGGTTGGGGGTTCAATCCCAGGCTCCTCTGGCCACATGTCAAATTGTCCCTGATGGAGTCATTAAATGGCTTTTCAACACACTATGACTTTCTTGACAAACCATTCTCATTAATTATTTTATTACTTTTTTCGACATGCTATACTATGACTTTTTTTGACATGATATACTATGACTTTTTCGCAGCTTTTTTGGACGTAATATACTAGGACTTTTTTGCGACTTTATTCGACATACTACACTATGACTTTTTCTGACTTTTTCGACATACTATACTATTACTTTTTCGCGACTTTTTTTCGACATACTATACTATGACTTTTTATGACTTTTTCGACATAATATACTATGACTTTTTCATGACTTTTTTGGACATTCTATTCTATGACTTTTTTAACATACTATACTATGACTTCTTTTGAGTTTTTTCCAAAAACCACACCAATTGTGTAATGTAATATACAATATAATAATTTGGATTAATATGAGAGTTGTGGCTTGGAGGTAGAGACGTAACGTCATAAACACAAGGTTTGTGGTTTAATTCCAGGCTCCTCTGGCCACATGTCAAATTGTCCCTGATGGAGTCACTGAATGACTTTTCTACACACTATGACTTTCTTGACAAACCATTCTCATTCACTATACTATGAGTTTGTGACTTTTTTTGACATACTATACTATGACTTTTTCGATATACAATGCTATGCCTTTGAAGTTTTTTCGACATAATATACTATGACTTTTTATGACTTTTTCAACATACTATACTACGACTTTTTCATGACTTTTTTTAAACATATACTATGAATTTTATGACTTTTTCGACATACTATACTATGACTTTTTTCGACATATTATACTATGACTTTTTCAACATACTTTTCTATGACTTTTTTATGAATTTTTCGACATACTATAATATGACTTTTTCATGACTTTTTTTGACAAACTATCCTATGACTTTTTTATGAATTTTTCGACTTAATATACTTTGACTTTTTTATGACTTTTTCAACATACTATACTATGACTTTTTTCGACATACTATATATACTATGATTTTTTTGACATGCTATACTATGACTTTTGGAGATAATATACTATGGCTTTTTTATGACTTGTTTAACATACTATACTATGACTTTCTTGACAAACCATTCTGATTCATTATTTTATGACTTTTTTTTTTTATTTTTTGGACATACTATACTATGACTTTTTGGACATACTATACTATAACTTTTTGGACATACTATACTATAACTTTTTTGCGACTTTTTCACGTCTTTTTTTCAACATATTATACTATTACTTTTTTATGACATTTTTGGACATACTATACTATGACTCTGTTATGCGTTTTTTGGACATACTATAATATTACTTTTTTATGCCTTTTTTCGGCATACTATACTATGACTTTTTCGCAACTTTTTTCGACATATTCTACTATGACTTTTTTGGACATTCTATTCTATGAGTTTTTTAACATACTATACTATGACTTTTTTCAAGTTTTTTCCAAAAACCACACCAATTGTGTAATGCAATATATATTATAATAATTTTGATTAATATGACAGTTGTGGCTTGGAGGTTACGAAGTAACCTCATAAACAAGGTTGGTGGTTCAATCCCAGGCTCCTCTGGCCACATGTCAAATTGTCCCTGATGGAGTCACTGAATGACTTTTCTACACACTATGACTTTCTTGACAAACCATTCTGATTTATTATTTTATAACTTTTTTCGACATGCTATACTATGACTTTTTTGGACATAATATACTATGACTTTTTAGACATACTATACTATGACTTTTTTTTGACTTTTTTCAACTTTTTTACTATTCTATATAACTGAAAGTATTTTATTTGACTGTAGATGATGAAAGTATAAATGCATTTTATTCTGAGGCCGCACTTTGAGAGACTGACTTACGTAAAAGGATCTGAATATTAAAGTGGCAAAAAAACACCAAACTTTTCAGATATTCCATCTGAACACAGAGAAGAAGAAACTTTATGTATTCAAGAAAACAAACATGAAAAGCTCAAATTATATTTACTCAAATTATACAACAGGAAAAGGTCAAATTATGTTTTTACGTGTATTTTTCGCCAGTTGAGCGTGCCCTATCAAAGACGAATTTTTGTCACTCCTGACAGTTAATAAAGTTTTTCTTATTTTATCTCCATATTTTAAATGTCGGTCCCAGTTTAACTGCAGATTTAATGACTGGGTTCTTGAAAAAAAAGACAATAAAGGAAGTCGTAGCAGCCGTGAAACAGGATTTCAGAATAAAACAAAGACATTAGCTTCTAACATTAATGAGCGTTTCAGTTTACAACTAAAATCACAATAAACAGATTATTTGTTTCCTCTGGAGGCCGGTCGGATCTGTGCGGCGTGAAGGAAGGATTTAATTCGCTGTCTGACTATAAAGGGTTATTACACACAAATTACACAGCAGTGTAGACATATTTTCCCATGTTTTTGTGTCTAAATGACTAAGCTTCCACCATAAATTCTGTTGTTGCCGCTGACAGACTCAGATTGTTATTCTAAGTGTCTGACAACATTATGGGATGGATCCCTACAGAGATAGACCTTTTAGTTAAAGAGGAAGATCCTTTTAGTTTAACATGAAACAGCCCCGAAATCACCATCGCCAAGCTCCACCATACTCCATGTAAATAATCAGGACTTTTATCATCGTAAAACACACTTCATTCAAAGTGGATTCAAACTGGCTCTATACACGCTAAAAGTACTGATTATTTACATGGAGTCTGGTGGAAATATGCTGGCTCTATACACGCTAAAAGTACTGATTATTTACATGGAGTCTGGTGGAAATATGCTGGCTCTATACACGCTGAAAGTACTGATTATTTACATGGAGTCTGGTGGAAATATGCTGGCTCTATACCCGCTAAAAGTACTGATTATTTACATGGAGTCTGGTGGAGATATGCTGGCTCTAATCATGCTGAAAGTACTGATTATTTACATGGAGTCTGGTGGAAATATGCTGGCTCTATACACGCTAAAAGTACAGATTATTTACATGGAGTCTGGTGGAAATATGCTGGCTCTATACACGCTAAAAGTACTGATTATTTACATGGAGTCTGGTGGAGATATGCTGGCTCTATACACGCTGAAAGTACTGATTATTTACATGGAGTCTGGTGGAAATATGCTGGCTCTATACACGCTAAAAGTACTGATTATTTACATGGAGTCTGGTGGAGATATGCTGGCTCTATACATGCTGAAAGTACTGATTATTTACATGGAGTCTGGTGGAAATATGCTGGCTCTATACACGCTAAAAGTACTGATTATTTACATGGTGTCTGGTGGAAATATGCTGGCTCTATACACGCTAAAAATACTGATTATTTACATGGAGTCTGGTGGAAATATGCTGGCTCTATACACGCTAAAAGTACTGATTATTTACATGGAGTCTGGTGGAAATATGCTGGCTCTATACATGCTAAAAGTACTGATTATTTACGGAGTCTGGTGGGTTTGGTGATGGTTCTATGCACGCTAATCTGTAGGATGAGATTCGTCTCTGCAGCTCCGAAATACTTCATTCAGAATGGTTTGACACAGATTTGGATATTGCGCAATAGTCCATATTGGGATTTCAATAAGGTTGGGGTTAATTGTGCATCCCTTGTACCTTCCTAAAAAAACATTTCTGCAGTGCAGTTACATCGCAGCTTGTTCCGACTTAATACTGGACTTATTTCATGTTTTAAAACACTGAAGTGACACGTGAAATGTAACGCCAACTTCACAGCCATTTACTGGAACCTCAGTGTGGATTTCAGCGCTGAAATGTAACTAAGTACATTTACTCCAGTACTGTACTTCAGTCCAAATGTTGAGGTACTTGTACTTTACTTGAGTCTTTTCTTTTCATGCCATTTTCTACTTCTACTCCGCTACATTTCAGAGAGAAATATTGGACTTTTTACTCCACTACATTCATCTGTTACAGCTTTAGTTACTAGTTACTTTAGTTACTCCACTACATTCATCTGTTACACCTTTAGTTACTAGTTACTTTAGTTACTCCACTACATTCACCTGTTACAGCTTTAGTTACTAGTTACTTTAGTTACTCCACTACATTCATGTTACAGCTTTAGTTACTAGTTACTTTACACATTAAGATTACTGCACACATAACACATGTAGTTTATGAATCTGATGTTTGATTCTAAAGTAAACTAACCAACAATATAACAGCTACAAGTCACGCTGAGATGATCAGACCATTACACACACAGCTGGTTGATCCTTTACACTTTCTACAATGGTTTCATACTTTAACTACATTATCCTGATGATACTTACACACTTTAACTGAAGGAACATTTTCACTGTAACAGAGTATTTCTTACAGATCTAGTATTAGTACTTTAACGGCAGTAATCTGAATACTTCTTCCGGCACTGGTGGATCTTATGAAAGAGAAAAGAACAGAGTAACTTTACTTTAATGTAATAAAACGTTTCTGTGAAGTGTGTTAGTACTTAAATGACAATTAGATTAAATATTTGTCACATTTAGAGCTCTACTAACTAAACATACAATATACATGTTTCTTTAAAGGCGTTATTTGAAGAATATTAAATGTAACGTTTGAAATACTTTTAATCAGAAGTGGAAAGTAACAAACTACATTCACTCACGTTACTGTAACTTTTTGTGCGTCTGTGTGTCTTTGTGTGTGTGTAGGTCTGTGTGTGCGTCTCTGTCTGTGTATCCGCATGTGTCTGTTTGTCTGTGTGTGCGTGTCTCTGTGTGTGCGCGTGTCTGTCTGTCTTTGTGTGTGTGTGTCTGCCTGTGTGTGTGCGCGCATCTTTGTCTGTGTGTCTGTCTGTGTGCGTCTGTCTTTGTGTGTGTGTAGGTCTGTGTGCATACGTGTGTCTGTTTGTCTGTGTGTAATACTATGTCCATGGTTTAAGTTCAATCTAAAATCAAAATAAAATAAGTGTATAAAAACTATATCTCCCCGCTGTTAAAAAGTAACTAAGAATCTTTCACTCTGAGTCAATATTAAATGACTTATATTTTACTCTGAGTAGATTTTCATTCCGTTAGTAGCCCCCCCCCTCCTCTGGTTTTAAACGCTGTGTCCCTAATAAAACGGCCGTGTGAATGTAAACCAATTGAAGACGCTGAGCTCCACACAGGTTTTTTTCAGCTATTTATTTTCAGTACTCAGCAGTAAGGGTTATAGTATATGGACAAGTTCTTCTGTTAAGAAATGAATTATCAAAACATAGTTTATAAAAGTGTATAGTAAGTAAGCATTACATATATATATGCATGGAAACAAAAAGTTAAAACACATCAAAGAAAAAGGGTGGGGCCGGGGGGGGGGTTATAACTCTCTTCCAAAAACCCAAAATCTGTTTTTCTTTTCTCTCTAAAAACTAGCTGAAATGTAGGCGGGGAAAGAGTGTCCACGCAGGAACCCCCAAAATATAAATCAAACACGGTGTCGGAGGGAAGATGCCCAAAAAAAGAATTAAAAATAGAGAATGTACAGTTATTACTTCTGTGTTTCTACACCACACATCGACTCCTACGGACAGCACTTAACGGTCACCGCACGGCTTTTATTTTTTTAATCTTTTTAAAACTAGCACCAGTGCTGTTGAAAAAACGCTGACAAACTGTTCTTTTTTTTTAAAAAAACGCTGACACACACAGAGAGAGAGAGAGAGAGAGAGAGAGAGAGAGAGAGAGAGAGAGAGAGAGAGAGAGGCTTCCGATAATCAAAAATCAAAATGAAAAGGGAACAAAAAACTTAAAATACACCAATAAATACAAGAGGTTTACCATGAAAGTGTAACAAAAGGATGAGCGAACGCACTCCCAACAAAGAGGAGAAGCTCCCAAAACAGTCCCTTTTTTCTTTTTTTGTGTCTTCGTTTCGAGTTTGATTCTTGTGAAAACGGGAAGTAAGGTGAGAGATAAATACGAAGAGAGGGATGATGGGAAATCTCGACTGACTCGACTTGAGAAAGACTGTCAACACAACAACACTTGGTTAAAAAGGCAAGAAAAAACACTTTTGCATCACCGTGGTACAGTTCTTAAATCTTCACAGAGTTCAGAGTTCATCGTCTCCGCACAACAAGGGAGGGGCGTTGTGGGTAAAAGGAAGAGGAAGGGGGGTGGAGGATACATCAACACAGCTCTAAACTCACACATCCTAAAGACTAGCGCCGTCCATTACAAGTGTTAATAATAACAATAATAATAATAATATAAATAAATGCATTACTACAATGATTTCCGTCCTAGAAAAGAGCCGCTGCAGAGACTACAGTCACAAGTTAGGATACAGAATCAAACTGGCCCAACTATTCCTACACCGTGGCTGCTCCGCTCCGGCCTGGTTCCTTTCTCCTTTTCTTTTTGGTCTGAAATCCCCAGAACCTGCTGCAGCCAAACGTTCCCCTTGCTTTGAGACGGGATGGGTTCTCTCTCTCACACACACACACACACACACACACACACAAAACAAGGAACAGCTGCAAACATTCATCCTTTAGTTGAGATTTTTAAATTTGGTATTTGATGGCTTTGAGGCTGCAGTCGGCGGTTTTTTTACTGCAGAGGGGAACTTCAAGGGGTTCAACGGTAAGGTTGTTTAACCCATTCTACTTTTACTGGCCCCTGTACAAGTTGTGTGTTTGATGTTTGCTTTTGTTTTTAGGAGAAAAAAAACGTCAAAAGAAGTGAAAAACGCTGAAGAAAAAAAAAAAAAAACATCGAAACAATGTCAAACTTCGGTAAAAAATAATCTAATCTGTCTCTGTGTATGTGTGTGTCTCTCTGTGTGTGTCTGTGTGTGTGTGTGCGCATGTGTCTGTCTCTCTCTATGTGTGTGTCCCTGAGTGTGTGTCTTTTTTACTGCAGGAAAATAGCAGTTCTAACGTGTTAAAGATCAACTGACCAGAAACTGGCAGAACAAGCAGAACATGAACTTTAATATAATCTCTGTTTTCCCGCCCAGAGTCTGGCGGTACCGGAGCCTCCCGGTGATTTAACGGTTAGGATTTAAATGCTGTTTTCATTTCTCGTTTTTCTCGGTCCAAATTAAAAAAAAAAAAAAAAAACATCTGCCGCGATGTTATAGTCACTTTTCTTCTGCGCTTGTTTGACGTTATTATTCCCCCTGACGTTTTTGAAGCATTTTCTGTCATTTTTGTCACTTTAGTCAACGTTATTTTTATCCATTTTTTCCCCCAAATGCTATCAAATTGAATAAAACACCCAAATTCAAAGAAAGAAGTGACCTGATCATTTATTTTACTTGTGAAGAGCACGTTATTTTTTTTGGGGACATTTTGGTTGGTAGAAACCCCAAAATTTCTGATATAGAAACTTTTCGAAAATGGGTCAAATTTGACCCGAGGACAACGGGAGGGTTAAAGAAGACCAATTCTAACTTCTCGCTGGCTTCAAAGTTTAAAAACATAACTGACTTTTTGCAACATACTTTTTTTAAGAGACCAAAACAACTTATTCATTCATTCATTCATTCATTGGTCTGTTGAATCTGTGTGTGTGTGTGTGAGAACACGGTCTGCTCTGAGAAGCTGCGACAAATCAAACTCATGAGAGAGAGACAAACACACGAGCACACACATTTAAAGCAGACCCACGCGTCCCGTCTTCACTCCTAAAAGCTCCCACAAGTCTTTGCTGCCTCCCTCCACAACCAACACACACACACAAAAAAAAAAGGAAAAACAAACCAAGCGCCTCCCGTCTCTTCCCAGCACGTCCGCTAAAAACACTTTGTTTTGGACCGACTGGGTCAGAATATGGGTTTAAAAACATTGTGACAAAGGCCACGGGTAGATTTCATACAGACAAAACGTCCTCTAAACACCGTTGGAAGCTGGGAGGATGGAGGCGGAGAAGAACACAGAGAAACCAGCTCGGGACCAATCAGCTCCTGCTGGGGGGGTTGGAAATGAACAAGATGTCTCTGAAAACACAGCACCACACTTTCCTTTTAGTCCGGAGCCTCACAGCCGCGGCCGCCAACACACGACTCGCCAGTCTTTGTCACGAGCCAACACATCTCCATATCTGCGCTCCCCAAAAACAAGCAGAAAGACAGTCCGCCAACTTCTGCAGACCTTCACTCGGGGTCGCCGCCGATTCCGTTTTGGCGTCCGCTAAATTAGTCCACTGCTAAATCCTGCAGTCTGCATCGCCGCCGAACACGGTCCGTTTGGTCTGCCTCTGGCAGTCTTTTTACCAAACAGCCGCCGCAGCTCCAGAGAAAGAGTCAAACACGGTCGGCTTTTAACGGGGGCGGCATGCGGTGGGGGGGAGCAAGACAGGTGTGTAGTGAAGTCCGTGCATGTTTAAATACACAACTACATCCCGTCTTGTCCGTCTGTCTGTCTGTCTGTCTATAGTCTGTCAGTCACAGTCTGTGCGGGACACAACTACAACCAGCATCTCGGGGTTGGGGGGGGGAGATGTCCGTAGCCTCGGCTCGGGAAAGCTTAGGAAACAGAGTGTGTGTGTAGCATCCATTTTCAGTCTGTGTGTGTGTGTGTGTGTGTGTGTGTGTAGCGTCCATTTTGTGTCCTGCTTTGTGTACATGTTCAGTCATGCAGGACCACACACACACACATTACAGCCACACACACACAAACTATATATATATATATATATATATATAATGAGGAAGAGGAGGGTGAGCGGGAGGAAGAGCTACATTTTGGCACCTTGGCATGTGACCGCACCGCCCCCCCCTCCCCTCCCCTCCCCATAGAGAGGTGAAGTCCCGCCCCTTCCTGTGTCCATCGCGGGGACTTTATTTCAGTTAAGATGTGTCCGGTAGTGAACAGAGAGAGAGAGAGAGAGACTAATAACATTTAGACGTTTCATGATGCCGACCAGGCATCAACCAAAGACGGCTTGGAAACCAAATGCCAAAAAATGACCGTATGTGAATGGCAGGCCAGGAAATATACAACACCCAAAAATCTTTGAAAGGAGCCAGTTTCCCCAAATTAGGAGTTGTTGACAGTCTTCTTGTAAACCGATTTGCGCTTAACCTCAAGAAAGTTCCACAAGCTGGAATATTAATATTATTATTATTATTATTAATAAAGTCATATTAATGTCGGTACTGTTCTTCTTTCCTAGTTTGATACGTGGTGTTTGTTTTTGTCAGTTTAAGTGCTGCTCTGCAATTTTGTTTGAACTATGCATGTCCCCATACAGGACAAATTGAACGCATGTTTTAAGGGCAGTGCCGGTTTTCGAATTGCATAACAAACTTGAGATAATATAATTATCATTAAATGGACATGTTTGACCCATGGAAGATACTGTCCCCCCCCCCACCTCCCTCCTTTACTAACAAGTTCTGACACACACAAACACACCTATCATAAAGACTATTTACTGTAGGCCGTGTTGTCCTCTCTTTACAGGACATGTCAACCAACAGATTTACTGTTAGCCATGTGTAACATGTGTTATTCACATGTGCACCAAGTAGTAGGCACACTGTCAAAAAGAAAATTTTCCCTCCATTTTTCCTTCCAATTATTCAGATTTTTACCCTGAAATTTAACTTTTGGAATATTGTAGTGAAAAAGTAAAATCTTTTAAAAAGGAAAAAAAATATTTTCACAATAAATGTCAGAATATTTTGAGAAAATGTTTTTGAATATTTTAGATAAATATCAGAATATGAAGAGGGGAAAAAGAAATCTGGTTTTTGATACTGAAGACCGTCTTCACTTGCTAAATTATCTTTTATATCTTGTGTATCTAAACATTATTTCTCTCTCGTTCTTTACTACCAAACCCATCTGTTCAGAAATGAAGTCCCACACGGCGGTCCACGGGAATGGGACCCACTCCCCTCCCTCTTCCCTTAAGTTATATGAAGGGGCCGCCGGGCATACCCAGGAAGTTGGGCGCCGCCATGGCCATGCGAGGGGGCGCCGCCGAGCTGCTCCAGTGCACCTTCATGTGGTGCCTCAGGTTGGACTTGGACGAGAAGTGCTTGTCGCACTGCTGGCAGGAGAAGGGCTTCTCCTTGGTGTGGATGCGGCGGTGGCAGATGAGCTGCGTGGAGACGCGGAAGGACTTCCCGCAGTCGGGGCACTGGTAGCGCTTGGGCTCGGTGTGGATCCGCCGGTGGTTCTTCAGGGACATCAGGTTGGGGAACTCCTTCTGGCAGGAGTTGCAGAAGTAGGTGCCGGTCTTGTGGCTGTTCTTGTGGTTGAGCAGCGAGCTGGCGTGGCGGTACGAGCGCCCGCACTGATCGCAGGCGTGGGATTTCACAGCCTCGCCGCGGCCTCTAGGCGCTGCCGCAGCGCCGCCGTGGCCAAGTCCCTGCTCCTGCATCAAGGTGAGGTCCAGGCCAGACCCCCAGCCCAGGTCCTGGGAGCCCCCCGGGCGGGGCTGCTGGGGCCTGGGCTGGCGTGGCGGCGGTGGTGTCTGGCCGTGCGTGATCTCCATGTGAAGCCGGAAGCTGGCCTGCGTGGGGAAGGCGCGCTGGCAGGAGCGACACGTCAGCTCGCGCTGCTTCTGGTGGACGCGGCGGTGGTTGTAGAGCTGCGAGGAGACGCGGAAGGCCTTGCCACAGTCGTGGCAGCGGTGGCGGCGCGTCTCCGAGTGGATGCGGCGGTGGTTCTTCAGGGCGAGCAGGTTGGAGTAGGTCTTGAGGCACACGGCGCAGTGGTAGATGCCGACGGTGTGGGTGTTCTTGTGGTTGAGGAGGGAGCTGGCGTGGCGGTAGGAGCGGCCGCACTGATCACATCTGTGCAGAGACAAACGGGAAGAAACAACACAGGGGGAGGGGAGAGAGGGAGAGAGGGGAGGGAGGGAGAGAGAGACAGAGGGAGAGAGAGAGAGGGGGGGAGAAAGAGAGGAACAGAGAGGGAGAGAGAGACAGAGGGAGAGATGTAGAGAGAAAGAGGAAGAGATTAGAAACTGAAGATGGCAGTTTATTCTAACTGTTTCCACATTCATCTCAGTTACTGGTTACCACTTTCAATTTAGAGTTATTGAAATATTTTCACTGCTCATCATATAAGTAGGGTTGGGTATCCTTTGGTTCCCCCCCGCCCCCCCCCAATACCGGCGCTCAAACGATACTTAAAAAGACAAAAACAAAACGACAGTCGACAACATTAAAGTTTGTGGCCTTTTCAACTTTTGTGTCCCTCTTTATTTGTACTCGGTGTGTTGGTCTCAGATGTTGTGGTTGGGTTTTCCATCACACTGTCAGAGTGGTGCATGATTTCTCTTCACAGACCAACACACACACACACACACCTCTCTCTCTCTTCATCTATCCATTTATCTACGGCTGCGACTAACGATCATTTCCACGGTGGATTATTTTCTGGATTAATGGGTTAGCTGTCAACTATTAAATTAATCGGCAACTATTTTGATAAACGATTTGATTCAGTTTCTTCACTCTCAAACCAATTCATAGATTATCAAAACAGCTGGTATTTGTCTGAAGCTCGTATCGGCTAAGTTTGATCAAGAATCGATATATCGATTCTCTGGTACACACACACACACACACACACACACACACACACACACACCGCAATAACTGAAAACCGCAACACAAATCCAATCTGCACCCATGTATCAGGGAAATAATCGACTCGGGACAGAAGCACATCGCCCCAGCCCTAATATGGATCCAGATCGTTGTCTCCGTATCGTTACACCCCCTAGCATCGGCCGATACAAAGAGTTCGGCTATCGGGAAGGAAAGAAAAAAAGTATCAGAACATCTCGTGACATTGGTTTCGGTACCCAACCCTACGTCTAAGATGTTGTACATACAGGTATATGATCTGAAATCCGGCTTATAGCTTTTAAAAAAGGAAGACTACAACAAAGTGGTGCACCAGATAAAGTTATGATTTCTACACAGGGTCAGAGGGGGAGGGAGGGACAGGGGAGAAACTATGGACAAACAACTGGGATTCATGTCGGCTGGGAGGTATCTGCAGCTCCCTGCACTGCACAGATTTACACACAAGCTTCAAAGCGGTTTCTTACGCATCTGGGAAACAAATTCAAAAGACCTCGTGTCGCAGCCTTGGATGAAAGATGCATCAAACGTGCCCAGAGAAACCTCTACCGTGCCGGACTGTGGTGGTTGTAAAGAATCCTTGAGACTGTTGAGATTAAAATCCTCTGGACGTGTGCAGTGCAGCTAGCTCCAAATACTTCCTAATCTTCTCTGGGATTTCAGTTTTGCCAACACATCAATCAAAATGTAGGAAACCCCATCACATAACTGCATTTCTGTTCTAATAACTGGCCAGTATCATGATACAAAACACAAACAAATCAAAGACTACAATTAAAATCATTAACACGAGCAAGGAACAAACATCAGTACTTTAAATTGAGCTAATATGCTAACACACAAAATGCTTAAATCTGTGTCAGAGTGAAGCTAAGAAAACAAAGCATTAAAAAACAACACATCTAAACATGTAGGCAGCCTAAAGAAAACTCAGGTGTGTGTTATATGCTAACTGAAAGCAAACGGGGTTGACTTATCTGGTCTCTCCACTAATTCAATTTGTCCACACTTCAGAAAAATCCGAATTCCGGCACGCGTATGGTCCCAAGGAAGCCGGATTGGAGATCATATACCTGTAATAGACACGTAGAGACCTAAATTTATCTTCACTATTTTTTTCAACTTCGAAGAATCACAAACAACTGACGAGAACTCACGTGTACCGACACTCCTCGCCCTCTCCCGGGGGTGCAGCGGCCTTCCTCCTGACTTCCATGCCTACCTGGTTGTCCCCGCAGCGGTGCCTGGCTAGGCCGGACCTCCCCTGGAAACTCTTCCCACAGGTGGGGCAGCCGAACGGGGTGGCGCCCTCCTCGTGGACCTTCTGGTGGTTTCGGAGGAACCTGGCCAGCCGGAAGGCTTTCCCACACGTGTGGCAGATGTGCTTCTTCCGCTGCGTGTGGATGCGCATGTGGTTGCGCAGCGCCATGTAGTTGGTGTACGGCTTGTCACAGAAGTTGCACCGGAAGTTGCCCGTCTTGTGGGTGTGCTTGTGGTTCAGCAGGGAGCTGGCGTGTTTGTAGGCGCAGCTGCACAGGTCGCAAGCGTAGGGTCTCTCGTCAGAGTCCAGGTCCACCGAGCTTCTCTCCATGCTGATGTTGGCGGAGCTGTTGGTGGAGGAGGACGACGGCAGGTGCTGGGCCGGGCAGTCGTGGGCTGCCAGTTCGTCGGCTGTGGCAAAGCCTTCGCAGCAGCCGTCACACTCAAAATCCATCTGGGCGCCGGGGCCCTGCGGCCCTTTGCACAGGCCCGCCGTAGTGTGGGTGGCCAGCTGCCTCTGGGTGCGGAAGCCCTTGCCGCACTCCTGGCAGTTGTGCTTCTTCTGGGCGAAGTGGAGGCGCAGATGGTTTTTCATCGCCAGCCGGTTGGGGTAGGTGGAGTTGCAAACATTGCAGTGGTACTCCCCGATTTTGTGGAGGTTCTTGTGATTGGCCAGGCTGCCTGCGTGTCGGTACGTCTTGCCACATTCGTCGCAGGCAAAAGGCCGCCGCCCAGTTTCAGAGGGGTCAAACTTCTGGGGCCGGGAGGTCCCGGCTGAAGAGTAGGGCTTTTTGAAGCCTTGGTGGCTGTACTTGACGCCCATTCCCTGTCCCTTTGAAGACTCTCCTCTCATAGCCTGCATGTGGGATGGGCCGGCCTGCTGGAAGCGGGAACCGTTGGGTCCGGTACGGACAAGACCTTTGGCTCGGTGCTCCTCGTGGAGACGGAGGTGGTTGATCAGCTGCTTTTGGATCTTGAACGCCTTGCCACATTCTTCACACTTGTGCCTGCAGTAGAGAGGGGCGAATGTGAAGGAAACAACAGAATATCTGTAAATACATGAAAACGTATCAACTTTAAACAATATCAGGGCGGCGGGGGCAATAAACATGAGCTTTTGTGGAGGCTAATTTTAGGCATTATGGCCCAGTACTGAAATTCCTAATAAGGTTGGCAGTCCTGATATCAACTTTAAAAGGTAACTTAGGTTTTTATCAACTCTGGACCCTATGTTTCCATGTTTTTGTGTCTAAGTAACTGAACTGGGAACAACAATCTCTGAAACTGGTCCAGCATAAAGCGAGAAACGAGCTGCAATGTAACCCTACAGGACAAATGTAAATAAACACACATTGCAAAAGACACTAATTTTTGAGTAAGTTGAAAGAAAATATCAGCAGAAAACTGCACTTTAAAATGTTAACTGTCTTTTTTTTTTTTTTTAGTGCTGCTTTTTATATTCAATTCAATGTTCAATTTGTTCAATAAAAGGTTGGAAATGATTTGCTTTCATTGGTTTTAAACTCAACAGATTGTTGTATTTTAGCAGAATACTGCAGAATAATATCGGTTCATTTATCACAAGTTATATCGTTATCTGGATATTCAAACATTTTTATCACTGCCCTATATTCTACGTAAAAGTAGTATTACGTTCATGAACTTTTACTTATAAAACAAAAAAAAAATACCGGTACAAAAATCTACTCAAGTAAAACTAAAAAGGAGCTCATTTGAAAGTGACTTAGTTACTTTTTCTCAGGGGTAAACCTTATTTATACTTGTTATACGTAATGTAATTTATAAGTAGTATCAAGATATTCAAACATGTTATCGCATATTTTTCATATATTTCCCTGGCATCGCGCGGCCCTAATCTTCACAAAATCAAAAGCATGCAGAATGGCAGCCCTACCTCTTTAGATCAAAGTGGGTCCTTTGGTGGTTCTTGAGGGCCAGCAGATTGTAGTAGCGTTTCTGGCACACCAAGCAGCGGAAGACGCCGGTCTTATGGGACTTCTTGTGGTTCAGGAGGGAGCAGGGGTGTCTGTATCCGCGTCCGCACTGGTCGCATTTGTGTGGCTTCTCGCTTTGGTCGACCAGAGGCCTGCGTCCGTCGCCGCCGACGTCACGGCTCCCTCCGGCAACCCCGCCGCCGACGCCCTCCCCCCCAGACATCCCTTTGGCTCCGTTCAGGCCCTGCTTGCTCAGTGAGCCGCCCCGATTCTTCCCGGGGCACAGGTGAGTGATGAGGTGGTGGCGGTCGGCAAAGAACATCCCGCAGTCGACGCAGATGTGGTTGCGTCCGTCCATTTTGTCGTTGCCGTTGGCCGCGCTGCCCGCGATGCCCTGTTGCTGGCCGTCCGGCCTTTGGGGACCGTGGACCAACTGGTGGTTCAGGAGATCTTGCTTCCTGGCGAAGCTCTGGCCGCAGGTGGAGCAGATCATCCTCCACTCCTGGTCCAGGCTGGACGGTCCCGGCCCGGTTGGGTTGTTGGCGTGACTGCGCAAGTGGCTCCTGAGGGCCCGGAGGCTGGCGTAGTGGTTGCCGCACACCGAACACTGATACACTTCTCCGTCGTCGTCGTCGTCTTTGTCGTTGCTGCCCATTCTCTTGCCCCCGCTCTGGGAGTATTGGCGTTGCCCCCCACCACTGCCGCCACCGCTGCCGCCACCTTCTTTCAGGCTGCTGGAGCTTCCGGCGGGCAGCGAGGTTCCACCGGAGCTGTGGTAGTTCATGCTCGCCAGGAAACCGTTGGACATGGTGCTCTGCTGCTGGGGCTGCTGGCCGCGGCGGGGACACAGGTGCGACTTGATGCCAGATACGTCTCCGTACATCTGGCCGCAGTCGGCGCACACGTGTCTGTCGGCCTGACGGTGAGAGGCGTTGCTCTGGGAGAGCGAGCTGCCGTCGAAGCGATCGTGGAACTCCAGAGAGTCCAGCCCGCTGCTGTGGCCGCCGTCTGGAACAAAGTGGTTACCGTCACCCAGATTCCCCGGCAGGGAGATTGGGGTGGTGGCGCCGCTGCCCTCCTGGACGTAGCTCTGCTGCGAGTCCAGAGTGAGGGGCTCTGGAGACAGCCAGTCGTTGCTGTCGTTAATCGACTGGTTGGAAGAGCGCCCCTTGTGGCTTCGCAGGTGGCTGTGCAGCGCCGCCAGGTGAGGGTACTGCTTGCAGCAGATGGTGCACTGGTAGTGGCCCGTCTGATGGCAGCGTTTGTGGTTCACCAGGCTCCCTGCGTGCCGGTAGCTTTTGCCGCACTCTCCACACTTAAAGCGCCGCTCTCCGTCATCTGGAGAATTGGCATGGGGCACACGGCCTCCGGAGGGAGAAGACACGGAGCCCTGGGAACCGGAACTTAGCCCGTCGGAGTTTAGGATGGAGCTGTCCTGGCCATGGGCGCCCGGGTGGGGATCGTGAGTCAAATAGTGGACTTTCAAAGTCTCCAGATCTGGGTGTCCCGCACCACAGTATGCGCACGTGTAGATGGGGTTGTTCACCGGGGGACCCATTATGGGATCATAGGGGCCTCTTTTGTCACTGGGCAAGGGTGGCAGGGGCAGAGGGTCCCCCAGGGCGGGGGTGTACGCCGGGGATCGGACGGCGCTCAGATTGTGGGGCATGATGCCTGGGAAACTGCGCGGCAGGCCGAGGGAAGGCGAGGCCGCGTTGTGAAGCAAGATGTGCTCCTGAAAGTCTGTCTTACTTGGCAGCGAGATCTGGCACAGGTGGCAGAAACACGAAGCGGTGTCGTCGCTCTGGGATGACTGCGTGCCGGCGCCGCTCACCATAGACGCCCCAGGCGTCTTGAACTTCGAGTGAGTTCTCTCGTGGCTGTTTAGTGCAGCCAGGTTGCTGAATTGTTTGAAACACACAGAGCACTTAAAAGTTCCTTGCTGGTGACACTTCTTGTGGTTCACCAGGCTGCCGTGGTGCCGGTACGTTCGGTCGCACTGGTCGCACTTGAACGGCCTGTCCCAAGCCTCTTCGGTTTCAGGGGAGCCTTTTTTTCCGTGGTCGCCTGTCTGGTGGCTCTGTAGGACACTGTGTCCCAAACTGTTATTCAAATGGGAGCGCCCAAACCCGTCTGAGAGGTCTTGGGCGAGACCGTAGTCCCTCTCGTCGTGGCCCCCTTCTTCGGGTACTTCTTCCCCCTCTTCCTCTGTGTGTGCACTACTCGGGGACAACGTATGGATACGTAGGTGGTTCTTCAGAGCTACTGCGTTAGGCAGCGTACGCGTACAAACTGGACACTGGAATGAACCGACTTCGTGAGATTTTTTATGATTGGCGAGGCTAGCTGCGTGCTTGTAAATTCGTCCACACTGCTCACACTCAAAACGTCCGTTCTCTTCTTGCTGATAATGTGCTTTCATATGCTCTAGTAGACTTGGAGTACTCGGACACACCATATCACACTCTTTACAGGGGAAACCCTTGGCACGACTCATATCATGCATTGCCATAGTACTCTAAAGCAAACGTTTGGAGGGAGTCACGGTTCACAACATAGAAATGAACAGTGACGGTAGGGAGGAGAGGAGGAAAACAGCAGGGCTTAGCTCTTCAGCTGGGGGGGCGGCGATGGCGGCCTTTTTCTCCTTAGTGCAGGTCCAGCCAATCAGGGCCCACCTCGGGAGGCGGTGGGGCCACCCAGTGAGGAACCACTGTGGAGACAAGAAGAAGACAAAAAGAAGAGGGTTACTTAAAGAGCAACTTCACACCCCATTTCAACAGTTTAAGTTAACTAATAAAACTAATAAAATCTGGCTAAAAATCATAATCCCGATTATCTGTCAGAGTTCAACGCTAAGGCTTTTTTCTCTTGTCCGGTCGGGAAAGTTAGAACAAAATTCTACTTGCCCAAAGTCAATTTGTACTGGCCCATGAAAAAAAAATCTGAAAAGTCTGAAAAAAATCTAATGAAAAATACTGAAAACAAATGTCAACACATCTAAAAAGTCAAATGTTGAAAGCATCAAAAGTGTGAATATCAAAATTAACACACTCTTTGAGACACTGTTTTTATGTTGCTTTTTTTGTCACTTATTTCAATGTTTTTGGCACTTTTTTCCATTAACACCAGTATATTCAACACTAGACCTATTTATTTGCACTACTTTTACAGTTGTTTTTTTTGGAATTAATGGTCAATAAACCTCTTTTATATGAAATATTCTACTTTTTGTGTAAGAAAAAGCAGAAATTATGAATGATTCTGACTCGTGTTAAGATCAGAGGAATGAAGGTAATGGATAATCACAGATATGTCAAAGTTTAGTCAGGATAATGCTATAATAAAATTGAATACGACACCCAAAATTCTATGAAAGTAGAGATCTGATCCTTTAATTTCCTTTGTGAAGAGCGTCTTGTGGAACCACCCATGTCATTTTGGGGCAATTTGGTTAAAAGAAATCCAAATGATGTGGAAACTTTGAAAACGGGTCAAATTTGACCCGAGGACAACAGAAAAAACAAACAAACTAAGACTTCTTTCAGACGATTGTAGTTGGATTCCTTTAGCAAGTTTTATCTTTAAGCTTTTTGAGTGTTGTTTATGTATAATCTGTTCTAGCTTTTCCAACGTTTTAGACACATATGGTGATAACAATGGTCCAAAATTATGTCGAATTGCATATTTTCTTTATTGAAAAACATCACTTTTTTTTTGAGGAAAGACCCTGAAACCCCTCTGCTAAATATGTCTTCAATAAACCCAGGGGAAACACTATTTATACTCTGAAGATTTACACACATCATGTTCAGACATCATGTACAGCCTGATTTATACAACATTTCATTCATAAAAAACCTGCAGAAAATGGATGTTATGATAATAAAGAGGCTATTATTACTTTATAAGCTGTGAATTTGTGTTACTACATCCTCTGGGTCACATGACAGTGATATATATCTATATATCTATAGATATATATCTATATATATAAATAAAAGCTGTATCCTGGAATTCACTCAAAACTTTTGTTTGTTTAACAAAGTCATACATTTTTACAGAGTCGCACACACGCAGTTACACATGCACGCGGTCGCACGCACACAGTCGCGCCCACGCAGTCACCCACGCACACACACAGTCACACGCACAGAGTCGCACACGCACACAGACAGTCACACACACAGAGTCGCACGCACAGGTTTAAGGTAAGCTGTATGTGTCTGACACAGCTCTCTTGAATGGGCGTTTCTGTGTGACATTACGAGCCCTCTCAATGCGCTCAACCTGCAGCTTCAGGGGCGTGATCACTGATATGCATGTGCCTGTGGGAGACGCTAAAGCTGCGAGAAAACGTGTGCCATTTCCCATGCTGCCAAACTATGAAAGAGCAGGTGTCCGTGTTCCCAGGTGCACAGTTTGCGCGGCATACATAGCGGCAAATTCACACGGCGATTTGCCGACTTTGATGCCCAAAAGAGCAGGTTTGAAGCGCTCAGTGATCCGTTTGCAGCTGACATGGAAAGCGCACCGACCGACCTCCAAATGGAGCTGATCGAACTCCAACGTAAGTGACACGCTCAAGTCAAAATATGACTCTGTGTTTCATCCCTGGCACCATGCCCCAGCTGCATGCTCAAGTTGCTCAAATGCTCTCTACATTTGGTAGCACAGACCTATGTGAACAACTTTTCTCTGTAATCAAGTTGAACTAAACATCACACAGGAGTTTGTCTCACTGACGAACACCTTCACTCAACTCTGAGGATTTCCTCAGCTCAGAGCCTGGCCCCAGACATCGATGAACTTATACTATCTGGTTCAGGTACCAGGGCACCAGGGGCATCGGACTGGGGGGGGGAAAGGGGACTGAGTACCCAGGGCCCAAAAATATGCTAGAATGAATAGCTGTGGATGCGGGAAGGGGCCCATAGAAAACGCCTTTCTACAGGGCCCAGAATGCTGTGCCAGGACACATCACAGTGCAGTGAACTGAGCTTTAATGTAGCGTAGGTTTTCCTTTTTGCACTTTTCTCTTGGTAATGCTTGGGCTGTTAAAAGTTGTATGTTTGGATTTTCACTGAAGGAAATTAGTGTTTTGTTGTTGGCCTGTGTGAAATGTTTTCATTGGAATTTTACTCTGGAAAAGCTGCAGAAAGAAAGAGAGGCAGAAGAAATTCAGATTCTATATGTGTAAAACTATGGCGAAGTTCAGGCCTCTTCCAAATAAATAGCCTAGATCTTATTGCAATAGCAGAACAGCTAATAGGCCAAAGCTTTAGGCTGCTTTCAGATTCCATATGTGTAAAACTCAAGTTGATAATAAATATTGAATATGTCCGGCCCTCGACTTGGACCCAGTTTTTTATTTTTATTTCGGCCCACTGTGTATTTGAGTTTGACACCCCTGATCTAAAGAATGAATAATTCCAGCAGCCAATAAATGAAGTCTGCACTGAAATAAATCCTAAAATAACAGGAAAAGTTCTTGCAGCTCATGACCTAGACGACGTCCCATAATAAAAAAACAGAAATGTTGTGTGTAGCTACAGTAAAAACATTTTATTTTTTAAATATATCTCATACAAAGCTGCTCAGTTAGGGCTTTGTTTTATCTCAGTTCTTATCATTTCCTTTGGGGAGGGATAAAACCTCTTTTTATTTATTTTAGATGTTCTTGTGACATCCATAATGTCTTGTTTTGTTGCTTTTTTCTATGTTTTTTTGTCTATTTTTCTGATTTTCCCCCCAGCTTGTTTCTGTTGTTTTGTCAACGTTTTGGATGCTTTTTGTCACATCCTCAAATGTCTTGTTTTGTCCACAACTCAAAAGATATTCACTTTCCTG